>NC_057714.1:7699654-7753744 GCF_004010195.1 Chiloscyllium plagiosum | reverse complement strand
TTTCCCTGGAGAGTCAGAGGCTGAGGGGTGACCTTATAGAGGTTTACAAAATTATGAGGGGCATGGATAGGAAAAATAGACAAAGTCTTTTCCCTGGGGTCAGGAAGTCCAGAATGAGAGGGCATAGGTTTAGGTGAGAGGGGAAAGATATAAAAGAGATCTAAGGGGCAACTTTTTCACGCAAAGGGTGGTACGTGTATGGAATGAGCTGCCAGAGGAAGTGGTGGAGGCTGGTACAATTGCAACATTTAAGAGGCGTTTGGATGGGTATATAAATAGAAAGGGTTTGGAGGGATATGGGTCGGGTGCTGGCAGGTGGGACTAGGTTGGGTTGGGATATCTGGTCGGCATGGACGGTTTGGACTGAAGGGTCTGTTTCCATGTTGTACGTCTCTATGACTCTATGCTCTCAACATATTGTAGAATCTCTACAGTGCAGAAAGAAGCCATTTAGCCCATCGAGTCTGCACCGACCCACTGAAAAGCATCCCATATGGATCCAATCCCATATCCTATCCCCGTAACCTTCATTTCCCATGGCTAATCTAGCTAGCCTACCTGTCACTGGACACTGCAGATAACTTTGCATGACCAATCCAACTAACCTGCACATCTTTGGACTGTGGGACAAAACTAGAGCACCTAGAAGAAACCCACACAGACTAGAGCACCTAGAAGAAACCCACACAGACTAACCTCTGCACAGTTAGTCACCCAATGTTGGAATCAAACCCAGGTCCCTCTTACTGTGCAAACCACTGAGCCACTATGGTGTCCCAATAGATTCCCAGTGTCACAGCTCCCATTTCCACTGAGTGATTTGCTTGAGAGGATTGTCCCCTTTGTGTGACAACACAACTTGCAATACATCTTCAATTCTCTCAAGGAGGGATTTTTCGGAAACATTTGCTTACTTCAATATACTAACTCAGGCAAGTCATGATTTTTGAAGAGAATTCATCACATAAAGGCTGGGTATGTGTATTCTGCAAGATGAAAAACCTGATGCTTTTGAACTGAAAATCTTACATCTGCACAGGGCCAACTACTAAATACAGCATGATACATTAGCTCTGGTATTTGGCATTATGCAATTTCACATAGACTTACTTTGCAAAAGAAAATTACCATTGTAACAGGTCATACGCCATTAGAATTAGAACCTTGGAAATATAGGAAATAGGAACAGGAGTATGCCATTCAGCCTGCTCCACCATTCAATATCTAATACCTGCTTGGAAACATTCAATGTTTTAGCCTCAAATGCTTTTTGTGGCAGAGAATCCCATAGGCTCCCCACTCTCTAGGTGAAGAAATTTTTCATCAGCTCAGTCCTAAATGACTTACACCATATCCTTAGACTGTGACATCTGCTCTTGTCCCCTGATCAGCAAGAACATCCTTCCTGCATTTATCCTGTTCTGGTCCTGTTAGAATCTTTTAGGTTTCAATGCGATCACTATCCTTCTGCTGAACTAACTCAAACTGATCCAGTCTGCCTTCATAAGTCAGTCTTGCCATCCCAGGAAGCAGTCTTGAAAATCTTTATTGCACTTCCTCCATAGCTAGACCGTTCTTTCTCAGCAAGGAGATCAAAACTGCACACAGTACCTTAGGGAGGTCTCATCAAGATTCTGAGCAATTCAAGCAAGCCCCTAGACTTGAATTTTCTCACTATGAAGACTAACATACCTTCTTCACCATCAGTTGTACCTGTATACTTACTTTCAGTGGCTGGTGTACCCAGGTCTTATTGCACATCCCTCTTTCCCAATCTATCTCCATTCGGATAATAATCCACCTTCCCATTTTTGCAATATTTCATCCACATTCTATTCCATCTGCCATGCATTTACCCACTCACTGAAGTTGCTGAAATCATACTGAAGCATCTCTGCATCCTCCTCACAGTTCACTCTCCCATCCAGCTTTGTGTCATCTGCAAATTTGTGGATAACACATTTAGTTCTCTTGTCTAAATTAATAATACATAGTGAATCACTGGGGTCAAAGCATTGATCCCTGCTGTACCCTAATAGTCACTTCCTGCTTTAAACCACTGAGTGCACTGTCATGTTTGTAGTGTTTGCTTGTCAAGATGCAGAGGTCAAACTTTGAACTGAGATACAAGCCAAGTACTAAAATGATGACATCTGATTTGTTGGGTAGATTGTAAAAACCACACGAAGACCAAGATATTCTTCTTGATCTATGCATTAATGCTCTAGACTGCAAAGATGAAGATGTTATCAAAGTTTCTGTTACGCATTGACCAGGGTCAGTGTGAACCTTTGCAATCAGCAACTGCTGATGATGAGCAATGACAAGAGGTTCATTAATGTCCTTTAGGGAAGGCAACTGGCATCCTTACCCGGTCTGGCCTACATGCATCTCCAGGCCTACAGCAATATGGTTGACCCTCTGGGCAATACCCTCATTCCATGAATGAATAACAAAAAAGGTTGCTAAAATCATTCACCAGGGATGTCCTGACAGTATTAAAGAAGTACCTGAGGGGATCCAAGATGGTGGTGACCTAGGAGGATTGCATTGCTGGGCTCTGCGCCACAACATCAGCAGGACAGAGCTAGAACCCATCCCATCCATGTTACGATGAACAAGAAAAACAGTAAAAGAGCTACAGAACCTGAAAAGTTCATTTACCTTCATTTCTGCTGTTGGAGAATGCAAAAGAAAGGAAGGATTTTGCCCAGGCCTGGGGCCGCAGCTTAATCCACTGATGGGGTGGCGTGCTTACTCACCAGGCCTTGACTGAGGAGCTCACCAAATCTCACAAGGCCCTGGGGAAGCAGATTGAAGAAAACACCGAGGGAAAGCTGGCCCAGGTCACTGCTATGCTGCAAAAACACAAACAGCAGCTGGAAGATCTGGAGAAAAGGACTGATAGGTTCAAGGGGGTCACAGGGGTGGAAGCAGAGGCTGATTCATCCAAGAGTCGGATAGAAGCCCTGGAATCACAGGTCTGTGGTTTGTTGGACCTGAAGGATGACCTTAAGAACTGGGGCAGAATAAAGAACCTTTGTGATGTTGGCATGTCGGAGGGGACGGAAGGTGAGCGCCTAGTGGAATTCTTTGAGAGGTGATTCCCAGAATTCCTTAGTTTTGAGGCTGCAAAGGGAAAGATAAAGATTGAGAGAGTCCATTGGGTCGCAGCATGGAGGTCACGTATGGACCAGCGCCCCTGCCTAGTCCTGGTATGGTTCCATCATTATAAAGACAAACAGAGAGTCATGAAAGCTTCCAGAACCCAGGGGAGGGATCCAAGGGCGTTGGTGTGCAAGGGCTCCAGGGTCATGTTTCTCTAAGACTTTTCAGCGACGGTGATCCAGAAGAGGAAGTCCTGCAATGACATCAAGAAGGGATTGCGAGAGCTTTGCCTCCAGTACTCTTTAAGATATCCAGCAGTGCTTTGGATTAATCATAATGGATCTGTGTATTTATTTGAATCACTAGGAATTCTGTGGACACACTGACTTAAGCCCGACAATTGACTATGCACAGATAACAGACTTGTTCGTGTTTGTACTTCTTCAGAGAGGTCTTGGTGGAGTCTCGTTTTGTTGGTAATAAGTTGCGGTAAATTATGCTCGGGATGGATAGAGTATTTACCTTTAATTTCTAAGTTACATTACACCAAGAGAGGGGTGACGTATTTAGTTTTAATTTACTTGTGTATTTTACAAATCTTGTTTTTTCTTACTTTTTTTTGCTACTTTATCCTGGGTTGCCTGTGTTTGTGGTGCAAATCTAGCTAGTAGGAATTAAGAGGGCAGTTGGGATGGTTATAGGGTTTTGGGATATGAGGTGCCCCCTTTCATTGGACTGGGGGGGGTGGGGGTGGGGAGGTAAATACCTCTAATCAGTGCCTCAGGTGCTTTTTTGTTTTTGCAAGTTTTGTAGGTTTGTTGGTTGTAGTTGTTTTTGTTTATGTAGTTTTTGTGTTTTGTGAAGCTTGGCGATTCGCAATTTGAGTTCTTGCTCTCTGGAGTCTAAATGGTGCTATAGAAGTTCAAAGTTTGTGAGAAGATTTGTAGCTCGGGTGCTCGTTGTTGTGGTTCTGTTCGCCGAGCTGGAATTTGTGTTGCAGACATTTCGTCCCCTGTCTAGGTGACATCCTCAGTGCTTGGGAGCCTCCTGTGAAGCGCTTCTGTGATCTTTCCTCCGGCATTTGTCGTGGTTTGAATCGGCCGCTTCCGGTTGTCAGTTCCAGCTGTCCACGGCAGTGGTCGGTATATTGGGTCCAGGTCGATGTGCTTATTGATTGAATCTGTGGATGAGCATGGCTAAGGCTGTGTTCAAATGGTGCACCTGGTACATTAAAGGGAGTCACTTGCTGGTCAAGAGAAAGAAGGTACTTTTCAGTCTTAAAAGGGAGAGAGTGGATGTTGCCTTATTGCAAGAAACACACCTAGATGAGGCAGAGCATTTGAAACTGCAAAAGAATGGGTATGATTGGGTTTATTTCTCATCTTTCAATAATAGGAGTAGGGGGAGGCTGTACTTGTTAGGACAAATCTCACATTTAAGTTGTTAGGGTGCATTAAAGACACACACAGGAGATTTGTAATCCTTAAAGCTTTGACAAATGGGGAAGAATACAGGATCTTAAATGTTTATTGTTCCCTGGCCCAAGCCCTGAAGTTCTTGAAAGACACCCTTTCTAAACTGGTTAATGACACATCTCAGCATATTATTGTAATTGTCTAATAGATCCTATGGTAGACAGATTTCCCAAAGGCCCCACCCCCCACCCCCCGATATCTTCTTCACAATCTAAGCAATTAAGGGATTTGTGTGTTGAACTAGGACTGGTAGATATTTGGAGGTGCCTTCACTGTACTGGCAGGGATTTTACGTTTTTCTCAAATCCGCACAAATGCCATACCAGGATTGATCTCTTTATGACTCCCACAGCGCCTTTGGGCTTGCTGGTGTCACGTACAATTGGCAATATCACTATTGCTGATCACGCTGCAGTGTATCTAATGGTCAAGAGTGAGGATACTGTGGTAGGTCCGAGGCTTTGGCAACTGGATCCCTTCATTCTTAAGGAGAGCAAGTTTACAGAATTCTTTTCTACTGAATTCAGGGTTTTTTAAAAGACATTCATTCAGGCTCAGCCAATAATCCATCCATTCTCTGAGAAATTGGCACAGCCTATGTTAGAGGGTTAGATATTTCCTAATCTGCCAGTAAGAAACAGCAGAAGGGTAAGCAGCAACGCTTCCTTGAAACACATCTGAAGGCAGCTGGAAAGGCATACTTTCATAGGCCCTCATTGGCTAAACCACAGAGGATCACAGCGCTTCGAGCTACACTCAACTCCTTGCACACACAGACAGCTAAGAGGGAGCTTACTTTTGCAAAACGAAGGTTGTTTCAGCATTGAGATAAGTCAGGCAAGTACTTGACAGGAAAAGGAGTGCTCCCCAAGCCATTAACTTGATCAATTTAACCCACGATTCTAAAAGGATTAACGTGGCATTTCGGAAATTTTACTCTGAACTATACCAGTCTGAAAGTAGTGAAGATGGGTGGGCTCGGATGGAGTCTTTTTTTAGGAATTTGGACCTCCCAGGAGTGACCCCTGAGCAAGAGTCTCTCCTTAATGCCCCACTGTCAGTGCAAGAGTGGCAGGAGGTTATGAGGCAGCTTCAGAATGGAAAGACGCCTGGACCTGATGAACTTCTCAGTGATTTTTATAAGAAATTTATAAATATAGTGTCAGGACCAATGCTTAGTATGTTAATGATTCACGCAGTCATGGCCTCCTCCCGCCATCTTTAAGAGAGGCAAACATTCTGGATGTAGGTTTGCTCGCTGAGCTGGAAGATTCATTTCCAGATGTTTCATCACCCTGCTAGGTAACATCTTCAGTGGGCCTCTGGGCGAAGTGCTGCTTTCTATTTACGTGTTTGGGGTTCTTTGGGTTGGTGATGTCATTTCCTGTGGTGATAGAGAACAAGCACTCGAGTTAGACACCATCTACCACCCCTTAAGAAAAATAACAGGAAATGACATCACCACAGGAAATGACATCACCAACCCAAAGAAACCCAATCATATAAATAGAAAGCAGGAATGATCAGCAGTGCTTCGCCCAGAGGCCCACTGAAGATGTTACCTAGTAGGGTAATGAAACGTCTGGAAATGAACCTTCCAGCTCAGTGAGCAAACCTACATCCCTTATCACTGTTGCTTTTCACATTGGGGATTGAACCACTGACAGAGGCAATACATAGGATCCCAATATATCTGCTCCAGAAGTGGGGAGAAAGTTACATAACATTGCATTGTATGCCGATGACGTTCTTATCTTCATATCAAACCCAACAGTTTTGGTGCCTGATCTGATACAATGCATTAATTCACTTGGTAGTTTTTCAGGTTACAAGATCAACTTTGCAAAATCGGAGGCCATGCCCCATGGGTGGTCTCCCAAAAATGCCTGGTCCTGAGGATGAACCTTGATTTCCATTTAAATGGTCACAGGAGGGCTTTCTCTGCTTAGGTATATTCATTACTCCCGTCTTTGATCAGCTATTTAAAACCAATTTTGCCCATTTATTCAACAGAATCAAACAAGACCTTCAAAGAGTAAGGGAGTGTTGCTGAACAAAGAGACCTTGGAGTGCAGGTTCATAGCTCCTTGAAAGTGGAGTCACAGGTTGATAGGATAGTGAAGATGGTATTTGGTATGCTTTCCTTTATCAGTCAGAGTATCGAGCACAGGAGTTGGGAGGTCATGTTGCGGCTGTACAGGACATTGGTTAGACCACTGTTGGAATATTGTGTGCAATTCTGATCTCCTTCCAATTGGAAAGATGCTGTGAAAGGATTCAGAAAAGATTTACAAGGATGTTGCCAGGGTTGGAGGATTTGAGCTGTAGGGAAAGGTTGACTATGCTAGCGCCGTTTTCCCTGGAGTCTCAGAGGCTGAGGGGTGACCTTTTAGAGGTTTGCAAAATTATGCGAGGCATGGATAGGGTAAATAGGCAAAGTCTTTTCCTTGGGATGGGGGAGTCCAGCACTAGAGGGCATAGGTTTAGGGTGAGAGGGGAAAGCTATAAAAGAGACATAAGGGGCAACTTTTTCACGCAGAGGATGGTACGTGTATGGAATGAGCTGCCAGAGGAAGTGGTGGACGCTAATACAATTGCAACATTTTAAAGAAATTTGGATGGGTATATGAAAAGGAAGGGTTTGGAGGGATATGGACCGGGTGTGGGCAGGTGGGACTGGATTGGGTTGGTTTATCTGGTCGGCATGGACGGGTTGGACCGAAGGGTCTGTTTTTGTGCTGTACATCTCTATGAATCTATGAATCTATGGGAGTCACTTTCGATTTTTTTGGCTGGGTCAGAAAGCCCTTATTAAAATGAGCATTCTGCCCTGCCTGCTGTATCCTGTGCAACTGCTTCCTCTGCTTTTTACTAAGCAAACATTTAGAAGACTGAACAGCTGGTTCAGTTCCTTTATCTGATATTGCAAGCGACCCCTTATTAAATTGACTAAACTGCAGCTACCCCACAGTCTGGGAGGAGTGGACCTCCCAGATATCAAAAATGATCAATTAAGCTTGTTGCTATCTTATGTGAATGACTGGGCCCAGGGGGACCCTCACTCACTATGGTTGGACATTGAAGCATCTCAGGCCAGATGCCCCTTACTAGCTTGCTGTTCTTGGACAAAATGAGGACAGTTAAGGAATATTGCCGTAGCCCAATAGTTATTAATACCATTAAAGCATGGAGGGCAATGCTTCAGAGTGAAGAAAATATTGCCAAAACATCATTTTTTACACCCATAGTTGGTATGCTGGGTTTTCAACTGGGGATGATGGACTCAGGGTTTAAATTATGGGCAGCTGGGGTTGTGTCTTGCCTGGGTGACTTCTTCAAAGGGGATATACTGATGTCTTTTGACCAGTTGACTCAGAAATACAAGTTGCCAGTTGGGACCTCTTCCATTTTTTTCAAATTAGAAATTTCATACACAAAGAGATCACACTTCTAACTGATTCGTATAGAGCTGACACAGAGAAGAGGGTGCTGAGTGCTGAGAGCACACTTTCTGTCAGCAATGTCTATTATCTATTGGGAGAGGGCCCCTCGGATGAGTCCAAATGGCTCTGTGAGGTATGGGAGAGAGAATTGGATGTTGAGATCTCTTCTGACGTATGGGAGGATAGCTGGGAAAATACAAGGAGGATCTCAATTTGCAACAGGACCCATGCCTTGCAATTGAAGATTCTCTACAGGGTCCACTTGGCGCCAGACCACCTTTCAAAATTTAAAACAGGATTATCTTCAATGTGTCCTAATTGCAAAGTGAGCATGGGCATGCTCACTCATTGTCTCTGGTTCTGGCTTAGGCTGTGGGCAGACTGGAGCAACATAGTAGACAAAATAGAGAGGGTCCTTGGGCATAGAGGTAGAGATGGACCCTGTATCTCTTCTTCTTGGTCTTGATAATCCACTTCCATTAGACCCACACCAAAAAAGGCTTTTCTGTATTCTCACTATTTATGCAAGAAAGAACATTCTGTTAAAATGAATATCTGAAACACTCCCCCCCCCCCCCACAGGCTGTAGAGCTGGCCTTGGACTTTCTTACAAGTATGGTGCAGCATAAAAGTGAGACTTTTTATAAGATGTGGTGGCCCTTTTTGGACTACTTGGGCACAGATTTGTCTACCATACTAAAAAGGGTCTTTATATAGCCATAATGATTCTGTTTAATGAACCTGGTATCCAGAGAGGAGGAACTACAAAGACATGAATATGTATAAATTTATGCTCTCGATAATTGAAGGCTATTACTTTGTTTCGTTGAGCTGTATTATTATTACTGTCATGATTCACTAGTTATTAGTTCATTATTTATGAAATTAATTAATTTCTTTGTATTGTTTTTGAATTGCTTTGCTTTGTATTTGTTGTAATATCCAAAAAGTTTCTTTTTTTCAATAAAAATATAACTACAATAAAGAAGTACCTGAGAAGATTCATGATTTTTTAAATAAAGTCTGTATTGTGATTTGTTCATTATAATGATCCATGCCTTTAGCTAAGCTGTTCCACTGCAGCTGCAATGCCAGTATCTACCCAGCAATGCATAGAATTACCCAGCTATGTCCTGCACACCAAAGAAGAACAAATCTAACCCAGTCAGTTACTGTCCCATCAGTCTACTCTCAATCATCAGCAAAGATGAAAGAAATCATCAACTATGCTAGCATTTAAACAGCAAAAATAGGTTATGCAGGGACCAATCAGCTCCTGACCTCATTACAGCCTTGGCCTAAATATGGACAAAAGAACTGAAATTAGTGATGAGGTAAGAGTGACTGCCCTTGCCATCACGGCAGCATTTGATTGAGTATGACATCAAGGAACCTCAGTAAAACTGAAGTCAATTGAATCAGGGTGAAATTTCTCCACCAGTTGGAGTGATACCTAATACAAATCTGGATGTTTGTGGCTGTTGGAGGTTAACTATCTCAGGATATCACTGCAGGAGTGACTCAGGAAAGTGTCCTAGGGCTATCCATCTTCAGTTGCTTCATCAGCGACACTCTTTTCATCATAAGGATGTTTGCTGATGATTGAACTATTCATGGTTCCTCAGATACTGAGACATGTCCACATGGATCAATACCTCTAGCGTGCTGCTGTAGCACAGTGGTTAGCACTGCTGCCCCACGGTGCCAGGGACTTGGGTTCAATTCCAACTTTGAGTTGCTGTCTGTGTGGAGTTCGCATGTTCTCCCCATGTCTGTGCAGGTTTCCTCTGGGTGCTCCAGTTTCATCCCACAGTTCAAAGATGTGTGGGTTAGGTGGATTGGCCATGTAGTGTTCCAAGAGATAGGGTTGGTGTCTATGTTTGTGTGGGATACTGTTTGGATGGTCAGTGCAGACTTGATGGGCATAGTCAGACTTAATGATCCCTCCACATGGTAGGGATTCTATATTCAAAAATAGATATTGTAACTACATCCACTTGATAGTTAGTGGTATCACCATTGCTGAATCTCCAGTTATCAAAATTCTGTTAACTGAACTGGACCTGCTATATAAATACAATGGCTACAAGAGTAGGCCAGAGGCTAGAAATTCTGCAACAAGTAACTCACCTCCTGTCTCCCCAAGGCAGTCCACCATCTGCAAGGGGCAAAGTGTGATGGAGTACTCTTCACCTGACTGGATGACCATGCAGAACAAATAATTTGACACCCTATCCATCACCTTCAGCATTCTATCCTTCCACTATGAATGTACACTTAGAAGCAATGTCTACCAGCTACAAGATGCAATGGAGCAACTTACCAAGGCTCGCTCACCAGCACCTTTCAAACGGTAACTTCTGTCAGCCAGAAGGATGAGGGCAAGAGTTGAATGAGAATTCAGAACTTCCCCAAAACCAGCAGCACCACCACCTCCTGAAAACGGGACCGGCAGTTCGCCACCCACTTCCCCAAAGCAATTAATAAATGGTAACCCGGCAAGTATTATCCACATTTCGAAGAGGAGTTTTTAAAAGATGGTCAAATAATTTTGCCCGATAAACTTAAGACCACGTGAGCACTTTTTAAACTGTTTTAGTGCTCCTCAGTGATCCAAGTGTATGTGATCATAGAATTTACTTCTTTCCGTGATAATAAACAGTATATCATTATTTGAAGCGATATTCCTTAAAAAAGAAGCCTGTTGGCATTTTACTGCTCCGCGCGGTGATTGACGTATCTACACTATTCCCTTTAGATGGCGTTCATACGTCAACTGGCCCACAGTGACCTGTCTTGGAATTTGTGTTCTGTTCTTTAACCTTCAGCAAATATTGTGATATTTTAACACACTTCCCTTCCACAGACATAAAGGGTGCTGTCTAGCGATTTAGATCATTTTGACTAACAATAATGCTCGCATTCTGATTTCGAGCGCTCCCATTTGAAATTGCTTAGATTAATTCATTCGAATGACTTAGTATATTAGGTATTAATATTTTAATATCTAGATGCTCGGTCTCCTCATTTTTTTTCTTCACTTACCTGTGTGGAAACAACATCCAGTAAATGTGTGTGTTAAAAATGAAATGATATAAATTATCCGACAAATCGTTTTATTTGGTAATAGAGGAAGCATTACACTAACGTTATCACATATAGAAACGACTGGCTGCAAAAGAACGGAAACAGTAGGTTTGACACAGCAACATAATTTCGTCTCCCCCTCGAACAAAAATGCCAATTATGCGAAATACCTGAGTAAACTAGTTAAGCCTATAAGGCTGCAGAGGGAACCCAAATTATCATCAAACAATTCATAGAATACTCAGACAACCAAGGAATTACAATAGGTGCATCTGGAGATGTATTTAAATTTTTAAAAAAGTGAACAGCCCGTAAACAAATTTTGTATTTCGGGTGAATTTCATTTCATTAAACAACACGGTAATGGTTCCTTCAGCGTCTGTGTTTGTGAATCAGTTACAGTAAGCAAAGGGAATACATGCTCACTAAGAATGACAGGCAGCCTGCCTGAAGCTTCACCGTTACTATTAATTGCATCTATTCGTCCTCCATGAATGTTATTACAATGTGCATTAGAAAGAGGAAAACTGTTCTCGAAACTGCATGCAAAATCTTCCTGGGAAGTATACTGCATAGCTACTCCCATCAGTGCGATAAAAGTATAAAGACAGTTCCACGATTTGCATTCACGTTTTATCAAATGTATTAACGAACATAAACAGTAACAACCTAGTTAAAAATCACACAACAGAGCAACCTATGTTTCCTTTAACGGAGAAAGAGGTTTCAAAGTGCTTTGCAGAGGGATAATGAAGACGATGACACCAGAATTAATCAGCATTTTGAATGATTCCGCTTATAAAGTTAAATAATTGTGCTTATCGATTGCATATATACAGTACAAAAGAATTGCAAAGAAAAGTTGCCGATGTTCTGGTCCCTATATCCCCAGAGATGCTGTAATGTTGTGGACAGTCTGATTTGTGGGAGTTGTTCAGTTCGTTTCGCACTTCCTCTCCCCCCCCCCCCCCCCTCTCTCTCTCTCTCTGGGTTACTTACGTGTATACAGCAGCGACAAACCGAACCTCCTTTCATCTTCACGGTGGCAGGCGTTATCTCTTGTAAACCGCTTACAATCAGTTTGTTGGCGTCACCCGGGCACTGCAATGACGATGACAGCATAAGAATGACAGATTAGAATGGTGATCCTTCCCAGACCCTCAGTGCTTCCGAGAGCAGTGCAAACATCAGAAGGTCAATTGCATCTCGCTTTTTTTTTCACCCTTCAACATTCCCCCCCACCCCCAGCCCCGTGTTCCCTCGAACTGTGTCCCCTCCTTGCTTTGAGTTCCTCTGCTGGCTCTGATCTCCGATCTTCGCACAATGGAATCAAGGAAAGAGATGCTGCTGTTGATGGAGCGAGGTCAGCACGGTAATCTTGTTAGCAGGAGGGTGTCGAATTTGTCAGAGCCAGCTGGGAGCCCAGTCATCGAGTCCCGTGAAAACGTGATCCCGAGGAATTGCTTGAGCCCTGGGTCTGCGCCTGTGACACTGGAGAGTGGGGACGAGGAGACCGACGGTAGCACTCGGATGAGACCCGCTTCAAGGCTCCTTGCCCCGGATAAGTCATCATCTGATGGCTGCTCGGCGAAGAGCAAATGTCTCTCTGTCCAAAACAGTCCGGAAACGGAGTCAGATTATTATGATGAGATAGATGTCAGTTGCACTCCAAATTGTGTGTCGGGAAATCAAGATTACCACGGAAACAAAGGTACTGATCAATTTCGATTGCAATACCATTTACTTTACATCCTGGAGTTCATGTTAAAGTTGTTCTTAAAGTAAGTAACGATTGCTTAATTTATCTCTTAGACAAATTAGATCTCACTCATCTTTCGTGACAAATGCCAAAATGTAGTTTCTCGAGGCATACATTAATAGCTTTTAGTTTGTATTGTAGAATTACATTTTTCATGTTATTTAATGAGGCAATTTCATGATTTGCATTTTTCACAATTAAAACCCAACTAAACTTGTCATTTAAAAAAACCCCTGCAAATCAAGTGTTTAAAGAACAAGAAACTCGTTGCGATTTTTACTTTGGTTTCTTGATGGATTTCCGAAACTCGTTTAAGGACCGTAAAGTCCCAAGTTCTGAGGAGTTAACACCTTTGGAGGGTTTAGATTGTCACTTTCGAAGGGTCTTCTTGGCGCCAGTTCGGTAATAGGTATCTCAGGATGAGCTTCAATGAGAGCCGGTGCATATGAAAGCATCTCAGTCTGCCAGCAGCCGGCATGCACTTTATAGTCTTGTTCAAGCCGGGAGGAGACTACAGAGAGAGAGAAAAGCTGAGAAAAAGGGGGAGTCCATTTCAAACGAGCTCGGGAATTTCTCCCATACTTTGTGTAGCCAGCATGTGCCACGAGATATCCAGGAGTCGGCTGTTTAGAGAAGGTGCCTGTTTCTTCAGTAAATAACAGCCAAAAAGGCCAATCGAGGCACAAAGGGCGCTTTATCTGTTACACTGTGCACAGGTAACAGATAAATACATATATTTAAGGTGAATACATATATTGACGGCATCAAAGATATATTTTAAACTTTAAAGTCCGAAATATAATGCAAATTTCAGAATTTTGAGACATAAATCAAATGAATTATGTGTAGAGTGCTGAGAGCGTTAAAATGAACAAAACAACATGTGGAATCATGGAAGGAGATAGGTCTCTGAGTAGCAATTTTCCTCTTTTTCTCTGAACTTACGTTGTTGCATTTAATGCCCCACTTGGTAACCCTTCTAGATGTGATTCTGATTTCAGGGCAACCCTCCGATCCGATCGGCACGAACGGCGGGGCAGAGATTCCCAAAGTGGCCGGCTCTCAGAGCCTGATAGGCGGCGGTGGAGCTGACCAGATGCGCCGATACCGAACCGCTTTCACCCGAGAGCAGATCGCCAGGCTGGAAAAGGAATTCTACCGGGAAAACTATGTTTCCAGGCCCAGGAGATGCGAGTTAGCAGCGGCGTTAAATTTACCAGAAACCACTATCAAGGTGAACGGGAGGCGGAGTAGGATGAAATGCCTGGGCCGATAACTAATCATAAACAATAAGATCAGAAGATGCATAAGAAATGAAGTGCAGTTGGCAGTTGCTGAAAAGGATGTGGTCCACATAAGACAATAAACCAGGAGTATAGAAAAACGCGAAAAGCCCTGAGTTTAATCTTGCTATCAGTAGCAAAATAAACAGTCGACAAAGAAAATGACCTTATGTTTGGTACCCCTGATGAAAATAAATACTATTTATGCATCTTATTGAAATATCGGGTGTTAGTTACTGGATACTTAAATAGTAATGACCATCAGTTAGTTCATGTGGGGTAGGTTAGGGCAAAACGAAACCCTGAACACAAAATATATTCATGTAATGAAACCAAAGGATTTTCATTCCAAATGCAGAGTGAGCAATGCTTATGTGTTAAAATCCAGGCATCTGGTGTTCCGAGAGAGGTGGCATTGTGGCAAACCTGCATCACCTTAGTTTAATCTGTTGCATTGATGCAATAACGTTTATGAAATCACTGTACACAGGTGCCCCCTCTAAATATTGTTAAAATTCACACAACACCGAGTTCTGGTCCAACTGGTTGATTTGGAAGCACTAGCTTTCGGAGGGCTGCTCCTTCATCAGAGTGAGGACAAGTCCCTCACATTTTCATCTTTGTGAGTTCTTGGAATAACATTCTGTTTCATAGGTGTTATTTTGCTCTTGCTGTTCTGTGCCCTTTTCATTTCAAGAAGCAATGCTATTAAAAGAAGTCTTTGCCAGCCTTTTGATTTTACCGTGAGCAACATTCCCTTGCAAATGGTGGGTATTGGGGAATTGTAGTGTTGTAGGTAAAGAGTAACCCACCAACTTTGAATGGGTTAACGTCAATGGGAGTCGGGTCACTTGAGGTTTCTCAGCACCTATATGTAGGTATTTATATAATATGTATATATTATCTATACATGTGTATATATAAGCAGATGTATCATATCCAGTGCATGAACCATTGACAAAAAGTGAGGATTGATTTTCATGTTATTGTCACGATTGTCGTAAGTTTATTGCACGGTTTGCTTTGGGTTTTGCAGAGTATTTATAAACCGATTGAAAATCGACAAAAATAAAATGTCAGTGTGCCAAAAAAAGGCACTAGTAAAAGCTGGACTATAAATTTTCAAAGCTGAAGGGCCCAGTATCACAGTGAAAAGATCTCGAGTGATCATGTTGTGCTCACTTCGCTTGCAATAGGTAGCCTTGTTCAATCTGAAATAACATGCCCCTCCATCCCCAACGGCTCAACCCCGCTTTGATTCGCAAAATTAATTTGCAGTTGAAATATACTGGAAGATAGATAACATTCTCCCTCAATGTCATCAAATTGGGAGATACCTTGTGACAATAGAAAACATGGCCTGTTTTGCAACCCAAGTGCAATGTTTTCTGCAAATAACACACTTCTGGCTTTCTTTTTTTTTAAGGTATGGTTCCAAAATCGCAGAATGAAGGACAAGAGGCAGCGTCTGGCCATGACCTGGCCTCACCCAGCCGATCCTACTTTCTATACATACATGATGAGTCACGCTGCAGCCACTGGCAACCTGCCCTATCCCTTCCCATCCCATGTACCTCTTCACTACTATCCTCACATGGGCATGTCTGCAGCGTCTGCATCGGCGAGCAGCCCTTTCAGCACCCCTTTGAGACCCCTGGACACCTTCAGAGTTCTTTCTCACCCTTACCCGCGTCCCGAATTGCTGTGTGCATTTAGGCACCCGTCCCTCTACCCTTCGACCACTAACCATGGGATTGGCAGCACCGGCAGCAGCCCTTGCTCATGCCTAACGTGCCACAGCAGTCAGTCGAATGGGGTGGTCCAAAGAGCTGCAGGGACAGACTTCACGTGTGCGTCAACCACCAGAACTGACACATTCCTCACCTTCACACCTTCCGTGTTGAGCAAGGCTGCTGCGGTGTCCCTGGACCAGAGGGAAGAAGTCCCTTTAACGAGATAAGGCAACATCCTTCAGCATGCTTTAAAAAAATACACCTTCCAAATGTGCACACATCTCTTTCTCTGGAGAGAAGGGTTTGGACACTAGTGGAAATGTCGGCTCGCTGGATGTCTAGACCTTGTTTCAAAATCTCCATTACATATCTGCAGGACTCCATCTCACACTTCTAACCCATACAGTGGATTGTAAGACTTCTTTCCTTCGTTATCTGCCAAATATGTCCTATGCTGATGAGAGTATTCTAGTCGTGTGCGTGCATTGTTGAGGTTTTAATAGTAATTGTATGATAATATCCTCATCATAGAAATTTGGTGTTCAAACGTTAACAAGCCACAATGGGATGGGATTATGTGATGGGGAACCGAACAACTCCACCTCAATATCATGTTTGGAGACTGAAAAATAGGCGTTTTTATTTGCTATAGTAGCTGGCGTTTAAAAATTCGTTGATTGGTTTGCGTCGGTGAAAGTCGCCAAATCTCCCGAGGACAGGGGGGTCTGTACAGTTCTGGAAACACAAGGCGACATTGAAGTAATTGTGTGGAGAGTTTCATTGGGCGAATAGGTATCATGTAAAGTAAACCGATTAATGCATTTGTTCACATGCGGTTGTCTTCAAGTTTTCAAAGCTGAAACTTGCGAAGGCTGATACGCTCTGGAATTTGAAAATAAAGAATTGCAAGGAGCATTGTTTTCTGTGTTTGCTTTATCCCAGGCTCTGAATGGGCTAAATTGAATTTCTCTAGAGCCCCTTACTCTGCATTTCCGCACATGGTAAAGTGAACAAAATTTGAAAATAGGTTATCACGGTCACTATTGATAATTTGATTTGCAAGTTCAGAATAAAAAGGTATGTTTTTTAAAGCAACTTGGGGTTCGTTTAGCATTGTATTATGTTCGATTAAGATTTTATTGTATTAACGAAGCCTTTAGTACATCAATTGAAAAGTAGTTCATAACTGTTCAAAATATATCAAAATCCATACCTAGCAACCTTTCTTTTAGAATATACATGTAATACATCCGATTTCAGGATACTGTTCTTGCAATTATTCGTCATTATATGAATTGTTAATTTAATGAAATCTGGCCTACACCTGATTGGTCTTAATTTATGACAGATTTAACAGCTCAAGTGGTTGAACCTGTAAGTCATTGTTTATTGTCACTGCTTAACAGTGCGCCTATAAAGAGATATACATTCCGCCAAAACCAGAAGCAATTTATATTCAAATTATTTTCACAAATTGTCAATTGTGTTACTGTTAGAGATCACAGATGGGAGCAAAGGGAAATATCGGCCTAATTTTGTAGGCCATGCAAGTTTATTATTTTTTGAACTAATCAGTCAAATTGAAGCGCCCATTTGTATAATTATCGCATCTGGGCAAATACCAGGTCGTCTGTTTTAATATGTACGTGACAAGTTAAAGTGTGCAATTTTAAGAAAATTGGTTTTATTCTGCTGTTGATTAAACATTTCTTAATCTACATGTGGTTAGAAAGAAATGCAGCGATTCTGTTACAAAATTAAAAGTAAAAGTTAAGCATTTCCAATCACGTCATTTCGTTTCATTTTTCGATTTCCCCTTCCCTATTTATTTGACATACAACCAGTAAAACAAATAAACCACTTCAATTCATTGCAGTGCCAGTAACTTTTAACATTGTACAACAATTGTTTACAGCTTATTCGAAACTGGTTCCGTTGATATTGGCCTCGATCGTCTGTTTTATTGTTTTCCAGCTACCCTGTAACTAAATGACGGAAAATAGGAATGTGTAGAACAGAGAAGTACTTCTGGGAGGGAGACAGCAATTCAGTCTGTTGCTTAATAGGTCAGGCAGTCTTCAGTGGAGCAGAATTTATTTTTGTAAAGCTATGGATTTTGATCATGCCGCCGAAATTATAGTTGACAGGTAACTGGCTCTGCTATTCCTGCATTATGAGCTATATTTTCTTTGAGTTAACAGTTAATGGGCAAAGCAAAATTAGATGTCCGCAAGTGGTGCTGGAATTCAAAAAATCGATGGCTCAGCCTCCTGTCCAATGAACATTCTTTAATTGATTGTATTTTCTGGGTAATTGAACCAGTCTTTGTGTAAATGGAAGTTCCATTGGAAGAACAATATAACCTTGCACACGAAATGTATCCAGCGTTGATTCAAATATCCCGATCATCATATGTCACAGCCGAATCCTGGTTCTAGCCGTCAATTGCTGCTCCAACAGAAGCCTTGATTGTTTTGCTTTGATTGATTGCCTTATTAACGTGTGTTCTTGTAAGTGTGACCAAGTTGATTACGACGCATATGCTTAGAATAATGTTCCATTTAAGTAAGTGGGTAGGACGAGAAAGATTTAAATCGCTAGCGAAGTGTAAATTCCCAATCCTTGTTTTACAGATAAAACCGAAAAAGGAAAGTTTAGATGACAACGACCCACATTGTTTTGTTTTAATCGCACATGCAGAAAAAGTTCAATAATGAGGTTCCCACTCGAGCTATTTTCTCGTCTTTGTGGCTCTGTATACTCGTTTATGATCCACCAAAATGTTACTATTAAGGCAGCGTGCTGCGCCAAGCGAAATCACATCTCTCAAGTCAGACAGAAATTGTATCAACTACTAAATATGTGGAAAATTACCAACCGATCGTCTAATAGAGCGTCACTATTCGTTTTGAATTATACTTGTCCAAAAATTATACTCCTTGGGAAAAAAAAAGTTTTCAGCAGATCATACAGCATCTGTTGCCTGAACAGGCCGGTTAGTGTGTCAGGTGAGGACCCTTCTTCCAAACTTGTGCCTTAGCATGAGGCAATGAAGAACACCCCATAAATACTAAACTCACAGAAATGTGGGCTGAAGCCGCGAACAGCCTTCAACTGTTTCACAGCTGTCTGTCACGCTGCCTACTCACTGTCTCCGTTCAAATTGGTTCTTCATGCATGCGTGCAAGTTCAGGAATATATGGACATACATGTGCGATGACTGATAAAAGAAAAGCATGTTAAGTATTGATGAAGGAATTGTGATTCCTAGCAATAAGTTTGATTGCATTGATTCACCGCTCAACGCGCTTGTTATGTGCTATCACTTCCAAGAAGTCGGAATAATTCTTCAATGTGGGATTCCAGCAACAGCTTTCACGTTGCTGCTTCATGTTAATTTTGGTCCTTGTGGTCAGGCCCTGGAGTGCCTCCTCCCTCCCTCAGATCAAACTCAACCCATGTCTACAGGCTCTCAGATAAACAGTACAATTGGCACGGCAGCACCCATGACAAAACAAAAGGCTGCGTTATGAAAAAAAAGTGCAACAATTAGGCAGCTACATGCTGAACTGAAACCACTGAAATCGCCACTGCCCTAAATGATGTTGTATTAATGTGGGTTTAGTTCGTTACCAGCAGAGCGAAGAGCTTAAATGGCCCCATCAGATGATAATGATGATGAATGAGATATTAATTCAGATACAAGCTAGACAATTTACGCGTTCATCTGTTTAAATGGCCTTCCAAAAATCATTTGGAATCGCGGGTCACAAATTCAATCAATGGCACCATCTTGTAAACGTGAGAGGATATGTGTTTATCATAAATATTTATAGAGACAGCGCTTTATCTGCCGACCTGTGTCAGAGCTCTGCTCTGAGTAGAGTTGACAACGCATTTCTAAACATCAGAACCATATCTAATCCCAGGTTTACAAGCGTTTAAACAAATATCTGAACAAGTAACAGGGTTGCGTGAACTTAGCAGAATTTTAAAATTTATATTACGGTGCTCAATCAGCTCAAGAAAAGTGTGAACTATTATCTTCAACTTTTCCTTTAATGACATTTTTATAAAATGCAATGTCACGATAGAAAGTGAGGAGTAACCCTTATATCAAAGCAGCCCCACTTTTAGAATAACCCAATTTAAATATGTGAGCTGCAACTTTATTGAGATATATGAATTTCAGTAACATAACCTATCTTAATTATTCTATTTGCCTTTGTAGCAAAATCCATTGTCTTGAACAACCACATAACCCAGTGTGCGACTGTTACATGCAAACACATACATAAACAATTTGTATTTTCTGTTTCTCGTTGTAACTGTTCACTTTATTTGTTGTAACGCAAACATTATTGGCTTTTTAGCAAGCTACTTCCGTTGCTTTCTTGACTGACTCTATCCATATCTACGCATAGCCCGCGAAGGTATATCATGTAATGCCAGCGTATAGACCCGATAAGAAGTATTCTGACGGTGTAGAATTCCAACGCTTCATTCATTTTCATGCGATCGACAAAGGGGCTATTTTAGTAAGTGTTTAATGAAACATGCAATAACGTACAGTCTTGAACAGAGTATTTAAATGTACATTAAATAATAACTGCGTGATTTTATGATTCTTTTCAGTGCAAATATTGTAGTTTTGTTCGAGTGCACAAGAATGTGAGCTTGTGAAACAAACTAAAATTAAGGTAGAGAATTTAAATACATCCCTGTGTACATTTTACACATGTGAAACAGAATGCTTTATTAACATCATTTTTTTTAAAAAAAGACGCATTCAACTGTGTTGTGGAGATTCTGAGAGTGCCCGTCAAAATGTGACATTGATGTATTGCTGTCCAATTAGTGCGTCTAATTAGTGTCCTATGGGAGAGTCCGACCTGGTGCCAGGGCAGACTGAGCCCAGTCAACACCAGCCGCAGAGAAACGCTATTATTGCTGGAGAGACTGCATTTGGGTAGGAAATGATACAAAGAGATTTCATACACCAAACGATTGTTTTTAAACCAAAGCTACAGGCAGATGGAAGCAGTGAAACCTGCCCGCAATCCGTCAAATTCTTTCAAACCTACTTTGCCTTCATCAATACGAATAATTATTGTCAATAATTTAGGTAGGAATTAACCAAATGCATCTCGTTAGGGCAACTCGTCTAGTTAAAGATGTCTGTTCAATGATGAGAAGTAGGATTTCAGGATTAATTTTGAAGCTTTGTCCCTTTCTGTCAGCATCTAAAGTAATGGTACTTATTAATGCTTTTTTTTTCAAAAAAATATCCGTTAAGAATATGAATAAACCATTAACTTACCAACTCTCTCTTTGGTAGACTATAAATTGCTAATTAACACCAGTAGAAAGAATTATATCATTTCTGATGCAAATGGGATTTAAAAGCTCGATTTCACTTTGTAATTTTCAAGTAAATATTACAATACAAATGGCAAATCACAATATGTGGAAAGGACATCATATCAAATACTAACTGCGAATTAACTTAGTTTTGGTAAATCACAAAATGTAACAAGGGCTTCAAACCAAGTACTAACTGCGGATTAATTTAGTTTTGATTGAAATGACGCTTATCAGTGACAGCTATATATCATACAAGCACGCTTTATTAGTTGCTTGAGAAACGCGTGCACTGTGATAAAGTCTGAAAGGTACACCTCCCGGAGCTGTTTGTATTGAACATCAGGTGAAAGCAATCGATTCTGTTTCCTTATTGGGTCAAATAATGGATATAAAAATACTTAACAGTTAGATAATTTCTCAATCGAAAACAGAAGTTGCTGGAAAAGCTCCGCAGGTCTGGCAGCGTTTGTGGAAATAAATCAGAGTTAATATTTCAGGTTGAGTGACCCTTCCTCAGAACTCAGATTTCTCTCCACAGACTCTGCTAGGCCTGCTGAGCTTTTCCAGCAACTTCTGTTTTATCTTATTTACAGCATCCGCAGTTCTTTCGGTTTTTAGATAACTTCGCAACTTCGGATGTTTTTACACTGTTGGTGAATTTCGGACCAAGCCCTGGTTCCAACCCATGCAGGTCTCATTACGTTGTAATATAAAACCATGTTATTTTTCCTGATGAGCAAATCAAGGCCTGTGTGAGATTTGGCTTAGCTATGTTTTGGCAACAGCGTCTGTACAGATGCGAGGACGGTAACTGGGTGCGTTTCCGTTCTCGAAAAAATCAGTATTTGCGAATAAGGGTAGCATCAGATTTGCAACTTTGAGATACGAATGCATTAAGGGGCCCACAATGCTGATGTGCAAATATATCTTCCATTCAGAACGCACTCCCGGTGTTGTAAAAGCCAATGCTTGACAAATTGAGAAAAGTTGCTCAATTTTACAACTTTATAAAATAATAAATGGCAAGGTAATATAACGAAACCATTTTAATAATAGATTCTCCTTTGTATTTCTGAATATTTCGTCAGTTCAGTTATTTAAATTAGTTCTTTAGAAGTTGCTCTCATTTGGACCTTGAGGAGATCCAGAGTGTATAGTTCAATTGTGTTTCGTAAATAAAACAAAATGATGATTCAGCTCAAATACATTGAGCAGGAAAAAGTTCCTTCTTTGTCAAGGCAATATTTATAGCATTTCAACAAGAGTATAAAAACTGGCAATTTGCAGTACCCTTCAGCTATAGTGGGTGTGTTTACAAACTAAGTTTTAGTGAAAAAAAAGTGAACAGTTCCAATTTAGAAGGTAAATGCTACAAGGCCAGAAAAATTAGTTGACACTTTAATAATTTCAAGCCAAATTTACATAATAACACATTAGTGTGAAGTGCAACTTGTGACATCTGGCAACCGAGCCTTGTAACTTAAGTTTTTCTTGTCTGTATTTGTGTCACATTTTGTCTGCTACTCCAGAGCAAAGCCCATCACTTCAACTTCAATATCTCCCAATCTCCAATTCTTGAATCTCTTTTATCTTTAACCCTCTGAAGTCCTTTCCGTTATTAATCCTGCTTTACTTCTCTCTCTAAGTATTCCACTCTCTCAAATCTTTACCCCAGCCTGTCCTTAACCTTCTTGTTGGTTTGTTACCATCATAGGCTTGAACATTTATTCAGCCTACAGCTTCTGTAAGTGTATCTGTCAGCGATCATCTGCAGAGTCCATTAAGGAACTCATCAATGTCTTATTGCAAACAGCAACTCCAAATGTCTATCCTATTCTCTTGTCAAACTTCCTACCCAGTACACCTACTGAGGATGAATCTTTCCCATATTTATTCAGGCATCTCAACATGGTCTGAATGAAATCCTGACTGACAGTAGTAAAACTGTCCCTGAAGTGAAGCCACTCACCCAGCTACACTTTTCATCGTTAACTCTTTCAAGATCATCATTGTGGTATCGTGACATTCATCAGCCAATCCAGAGATTCTGAAGCTCTGTGGGTTGTGACCCACAATGGTCATATTTGGGGTAGCAAGTTCCCCCTTCATTAGTACTGCAATGGCAGCTTCAGAGGGAGGAATAATCAGACTGGAAATGCTGAAAAAAACCATTGAATTGCTACTGCTAAAAAGTAATCAGGGCCAGATAGAGAGCCCAAAGTGCCCTTGAATATCAGAAACAGACAGTGGGTTCAAATCGGCCTGGGATGGTTGGTGTGCTGGCCTGATGCAGGGCGGAGATTAGCAAACATGTCATTGACTGAGTACAGGTAAAACTCAAAGCTCAGTGGCCAGGAAGCTGAGTGCTGTGTTTCTACTCCTGTTGTCTACTGCATGGGTTCCTTAGCCCACAAGCACTGGCAACCAAACCCAAAAGGGGGCAGGACAGAGGGACTGGTGACAGAATGAGGCTGTCAATGGGGTTGGATTGAGGAGCTGCTGAGTGATCTTTGGCAAGTTATTTGAGTGTGTTGTAGGGGAGAAGCACTTATTACGGTCTGTTATTTGTTATGACCATTTCCATTCATTCATCATCATTAATGTCCTTACATTATCAACAAACAGGGGCAGCAGTGTTTACCATTACAGCTGCACTGCAGCCATGCACTCAGATTCATTGACAGTGAATTAACTATCACACTTACATTTTTGGTTCTGTTGTTCAATCTTAATGCTTTCAATGTGACGGATTCAGACGTGTGCAGTTACTTGCCCTATTCAGACAAGTTCTAAAGACCCTATAGAGTACTAAGCCACTTCCACCATCCAATAACATGTGTAGCCAGCATTTTGTCAGACAGACGGTAGTCTCACATATCTGTCAGAGAACTGACAAGTTACAAAATCAGTTCCATGGTTGAGGAACTACAGAATCAAGTGCTTTTCGAAAAAATCTTTGACCATCATCAGGCCTTCCCCGTTATTAAGGTGCTGAATGCAGATATCCTACCTGCTGAGATTTGCAGGCTATTCATTGTTGGCAATGCCAGTTGGAGCAGTGGCTGCTTGAGACTCTGCAACAGAATGGGGTGGACGAAGATGGGTTGGGTGATCAACAGAATGGGGGTAGTGGAAGGAGGTGGGAGGCAAGGGCAGAGGATTTTGTAGCTGCCATCAGCCCTGTTCAATGCCAGACTCCACAACTGGGCACACAGTGACTTTCCATGAGAGACCCCAAGCCCCCTCACCCCCAGGAGGCTTATGATAAACGCAACAGTTTCGCAGGGTGATCTTTCCAGGAACTAAAACTAAGTTGCAGTGAGCTCAGGTCTTTTCAACTAAAGGGGATAATTTTAAATTTCTCTACATTATTCTGCATTTCTTGGCAATCACTTAACCTGCCTGTGTAACTCTTTAGTTGCTCTTCATCCTCCTCATAGCATACATTCTAATGTATTCCATCTAGACATGTAATTGAGCCATACAGTCATAAAGATATACAGTACGGAAACAGACACTTGGATCCAACATGCCCATGCCAACGAGATATCCTATATAAATTTCTTTCCATTTGTTAGCATTTGGCCCATATCCCTCTAAACTCTTCCACAGAACTCTCCTGCAGCTGCAAAACAAAGGCATTTTCTACTTACACAGAAAACTGTGTTCATTTTGATGCAACAAAGAGGTCTGACAGTTGAACGGACCCTTATTATACTTGGACATAAAGACCTTAGATGGTGATCCTTCCCCACTGCTTCTTCGTGGCTGCTGCAAGCTTTCAGACATCTCTCAGCACATAGTCCAGGACCTTGGAATATGCCAGTCTGCAACACTCGATTGAGGTCAACTTTTTGAACTGGAAGACCAGCAAGTTTTGGGCAGACCAAAGATTGTCTTTCACTGAGTTGATGGTCCTCCAGTTGCAGTCGATATTTGTTTTGGCCCATGGAGCACAGAGTGCTGTGTCACAGACCTGCGAGGGACAAATCTTGCCAAAAGCCACTGCATCTCTCGCCAGATCTT
This sequence comes from Chiloscyllium plagiosum, assembly GCF_004010195.1. Lineage (NCBI taxonomy): Eukaryota > Metazoa > Chordata > Chondrichthyes > Orectolobiformes > Hemiscylliidae > Chiloscyllium > Chiloscyllium plagiosum. Next base: position 7,728,466 of record NC_057714.1, on the reverse strand, counting down.
CCTTACAAAGGCACATTCCAGAAGGAGGTGTGTGACAGTCTCTACGACCCCGCAACCACTACGAGGGCAGTGAGCTGTGTTGCACAGCGATCAGGAGCATGAAGATCTAACGGGCAGTGCCCTTTTCACCACCCCCCATCTTGGTGCTTGTTGGAAAGTGCTGACAATAAGAAATTCTGCCCAATGACTTTGAAGGTCTGCTCAGGAAACCACATAACAGGATCCACCCTTTCCTTTTCCTACATGGTCTGACCGACATTGTGTGCTGACCGTTTCCTGATGGACTTGTGGTTAAAAGGTTTCTTTGCAAATCTTTCTGTGAGGCACAGTGATATGAAGGGGTCAACTACTTGGAGTGCTCTCTGACAATGAGGCCAGACCCAAACCTTTCTCAACATCGGGGAAGGTAGAGCTTCAGTACGGAGTGACACTTGGTGTTTGCGTACTGAGGATCTATTCACAGCTTGATGCAGCTGCAAACAAAGGTAGCTATCAGAATGAGGGCAGCAGAATCTGTGCAGCAACACTCACAAAATCTCACACCTGATGACTAAGTTTTTACCCATGATGGAAAGGGAGCAGTGCTCCCAAATGCCCAGTTTCTGCCACACTTTGGTGATATGCTCCTTCCAGGTTTCTGTGGACATTCTGGCCCTGGTCCCTCTAAACCATGTTCCCAGCACCTTCAGGCAATATGGCCTGATGGTGAAAAGGATAAAGGATCAGTTGGCCCAGTTCACAAAGGTTATGGCCTTGCTCTTGCTCAATTTACCTTTGCTCTGGAGTTGAAACCAGTCGTAGATGCTCGTGAGTCTGCACACTGTTAGCAGTTCCAAGTAGGCGACGTCATACATGCACAGGGAGGCTTTGATCTGCAGACCTCCACTGCCTGGAATAATTACCCTGCTCAGGCTTGCATCCTTCCTGATGGCAAAGGGTTTGAAAGAACACACAAACAAGACATCAGACAGAGGGCAGCCCTGCCTGACTCCAGATCTGATCGGGAAACTTTCTGATTCTCAACCACTGATTGAGGCTGAAATAACAATGTAAGTATCGAGCAGTCAGATCCATTTGTGGATTCCCTCCCCAAAGTTCGTTTCAGAAAGTACATCCCTCACATAGGTGTGTGATATCTTGTCAAAGGCTCTCTTCTGGTCCAGACTGATGAGGCTGGTGTCCAGCTCCACTGTCCTGTATGTAGGCAATCATATCCCTGAAGGGCACACATTTTGAATCCAACACATGTCCAAAACTCACCTAACGGAGTCCATTCAAACTCATTTGATAAACTGTCTAGTATATGTTGGAGGTTTAAGTTCACCATCAAACTGCATGAAGAACAAAAAAATTCAATCTGAGCTGAAGTAGCAACAATCTGTAAAGTTAATTATATCGAGTGGCTGAAATTTCCAATTGATTAAATGCAAAGCACTTCCATTCATTAAATATGTTGGAAAAACTACAAATCAGTAAATGGTGCAAAATTAACTGATCAAATAATTTCCTTTTTCAAAGACACTTTACAGCAACTAGAGGAAAGAACCAAATGAAGCAATCAAGTTGTTTATGCACTTCAATTTTCTTCAGTTACTATAGTTGTTAATGACCCACCAACTGTACATGTTTCAAATTGATACTTGACATAATTCTGTACTACAGTGATCATTATAATAAACTTTCATGATTGCTTGTGTAATGCATACTGTATATGTTTGTTGCCATCAGTTATGTTTTTCTGTTACGAATACAGTGTTCAAAATAATGTATTTTCTTCTTACTTGAATGGTAAAAAGTTGCAGCATGCAGAGGGACCTGGGTATCCTTGTGCATGTATTATAGAAGGTTGGTCTATAGGTATAACAGGTAATTAGGAAGGCAAATGGAATAGGGGTGACCTTATAGAGGTTTATAAAATCATGAGGGGTATGGATAGAATAAATAGATAAAATCTTTTCCCTGGGGTGGGGGAGTCTAGAACTAGAGGGCATAGGGTTAGGGTGAGAGGGGAAAGATATAAAAGAGACCTAAGAGGCAACATTTTCACTCAGAGGGTGGTACACATGGAATGAGCTGCCAGAGGAAATGGTGGAATGCTAGTGTAATTGCAACATTTAAAAGGCATCTAGATGGGTAAATGTATAGGAAGGGTTTGGAGGGATATGGGCCAGGTGCTGGCAGGTGGGACTAGATTGGGTTGGGATATCTGGTCGGAATGGACGATTTGGACCAAAAGGTCTGTTTCTGTGCTGTACATCTCTATGATTCTATGTTTCTAATTTTGTCCTTCATTGCTAAAGGGATTGAGTTTAGAAGCAGGGAGGTTATGTTGCACCTGGAGTACTGCATGTAGTTTTGGTCTCCCTACTTGAGAAAGGATGTACTGGCACTAGAGGGGGTGCAGAGGAGGTTCACAAAGTTGATTCCAGAGTTGAGGGGGTTGGCTTATGAGGAGAGACTGAGTAGACTGGGATTATATTCATTGAAATGTAGAAGAATGAGGGAGGATCTTATAGAAGCATATAAAACTATAAAGGGAATAGATAAGATAGACATTGAGAGAAGGTTTCCACTGGCAGGTGAACCTAGGATAATTATGGGGAGCATATTTAGGACTGAATTGAGAAGGAACTTCTTCACCCAAAGGATTGTGAATCTGTGGAATTCCTTGCCCAGTGAAGTAATTGACACTACTTCAGTAAATGTTTTTAAAGCGAAGATAGATAATGAAAGAGTTAAGGGTTATGGTGAGAGGGTAAGGAGAGACTGAGTAGACTGGGATTATATTCATTGAAATGTAGAAGAATGAGGGAGGATCTTATAGAAGCATATAAAACTATAAAGGGAATAGATAAAATAGACATTGAGAGAAGGTTTCCACTGGCAGGTGAACCTAGGATAAGAGGGCATAGCCTCAAAATTAGGGGGAGTATATTTAGGACTGAATTGAGAAGGAACTTCTTCATCCAAAGGATTGTGAATCTGTGGAATTCCTTGCCCAGTGAAGTAGTTGACACTACTTCAGTAAATGTTTTTAAAGCGAAGATAGATTTTTTTTTGAACAATGAAAGAGTTAAGGGTTATGGTGAGAGGGTAGGTAAGTGGAGCTGAGGCCATGAAAAGATCGGCCATGATCTTATTGAATGGCAGAACAGGCCTGAAGGGCCAGATGGCCTACTCCTGCTCCCAGTTCTTTTGTCCTTATATTCTTATGCTAAACTTTAGTTCTCCACTTTATTAAATTAATTTTAAATTTCATGTTATTATATTATCAGCTTCTATTGTTCACCATTCTTTGGTATATTGTCAACGCATTCTTGGAAACATTGAGAAAGAACTTTTCAATACACAATACACGCATTTGACCTCCTCCTATGCAATAGCGCAGAAGATTGGTAATATCATGCATTGAAACATTAGGCATTTGCAATACAGAAGTTTTTGTCATTATAAACAACATATCCTTTGGCTCACCATTAAAAATGTCAGAGGATATCTACTAGTGAATTTTAACTTCTAATGAACTAGTAATACTGCCTCAACCACTGCAGTAGGTAAACAATAATGTGAGCAAAGACTGCAACCATATGACACCCTCCCATCATTGTTGAATAAGGAATGAGAGAACACAATATATGAGTATTTGATTGCATGTACCTTCGACTGCCAATAGAATTTCTCTGATATGAGAAATCAAGGTTAAAAAGTAATTCATATCTGTGTGACTTACTATGGCTACAGAAGAAGTTTGAAGGTTGAATAGAACCTTATATTAGATATAATTACCATGTAATCAAATGTAACTTGTGAGGTTTTACCACCAATGCAGTTGGCTTCAATTGTAATAGGATATGTTGCGCGATTTTAACTTTACAATAGGATAGTTAGCCAAGATAATGCTTCCATTTCTCTGTTAAGGGGTGGGGAGTTGCAATGGATGTGGTTTGTGATAGTGGACATAAGTCAGTAAATCGCTTTTTTTAAACCTGAGGAACAAACTCTTGCGCATTGATTCACTAAAGATAATCTAAAATCAGCTGACTTACATTTTGGCAGCGGCGGATACCGCAGCATTAAGCCAGGTATCTATTCGATAATATGCTGCACATTTGCTATCATCTTGTAGAATTTATATTAATTGTCTTTGCAGGGGGTACAATTTATTTCCTGTAGAATTGCTGCATGGATTTCGTTTTTAAAATCTTTCCCCCAAGAGGTTACATAAATTATGGTACTTTGGAGCTTTGGAATCCATTTGTTTACTTCCACTGTTACTTTATAGGGCAGGCTACAGGTTTGATGGAACAATTAGTTTTTCCAGTCTGCCATGCTGTTTTGGCCATGCAGTTGGTGGTTTGAACCTTCCAAACTATTTTAACATTATGGCTCCAGAATGCTGATTGCTGGTAAGCAGTGACATGTAATCAACATCAATAACTTGGATTTATGTTCTGCTCTTAAAATAGTGAATTGTGCCAAGAACTTATACAACAGCAGATTCAGACACCTATTTGCACTAAGGTGATGAGAGAAATTATGGGAAAGAGGATGATGCACTAGGGTAAAATGATTAGTTGCAATGAGCTTCTTGAAGGAGTTTAAATGGACAAAAATCTGGCTACGAATAATGTGTTCAAGACAATGAAGGATCCGCAAGTTGATAGAATTGCTGGGAATCAGAGTTTTTGTGCTTTTCTATTTTTAGTTGAATTGATTTGAGGAAATCTGATTCCATAGTTACATTTTCTGATATTACATAATTAAATATTCTTGTGTCTTCCTGCTGTACTCTTTCATAATTTAGAAGTACAAATACTTTGTTTTAGTTCATTTTGCATTTGTTTCAGAATTACTTCAAACTTTGCATTATTTTAACTTTTTCTTAAATATAATTTGGTCCCAGTCTCATAGACCTTACTGAATAATTAGAAAGCAAAATAACTAAAATTGCTATTGTTACACATCTGAATATAATTCCTTTATGTTCACTAACGGAAGATAATGTAGAACATACACTGATAAATCCATTGTACTGATGACTGCTTAGAATTATTAATGTCGGGTATTTCATAAACTTCATTGATATAGTCTTAATAAAGATATTTTCCTTCACTTTTACAACTTGTACATGGCCTTTAGATATTACCTCCTTGTTTTCTGGAGTAATTCAAATATTAATGTGTCTTCTTTGACAGAAAGGACAAGTTCCATCTCCATTCTTTACATTGTTGAACAATGCCTAGTACAATGATGGCAATCTCCAGCTACTGCTGGAGAAATACCACTTCCATATGCAGAAGGTAAGAAGAAGATTCATCTCTCGCTTGCTTCTGTATAACATTCTGTAGATAGTTTCAAAAGTGCCTTATCAAGATATTCATTAATTCTTCTCCTGTGATTGTTGTAACCAACCAGTTGACTATTTCTGTCATCATGCAGAGAGTACGGATGTCAGTCACTATTGCCTCGCTTTTGTTAGATTCATTATTTTCCATTCTTTTCATTTGCTGAGATACATATGAAGTCAGTTTATATTCATGAAAAGTTTAGCATACAAACTGAAAGGGTATCCCTAATTTGTGGTTTACAATTTATAATAGTAACTTTGGGGAATAATGCTTATGCTTAACCTCCTATATTATTCACAGTGGGAATTACAAAGCAAAAGGCATTGAAAAACATAGGCTAATGAAGAGGCAACGCAGCTTTGGAGTTTTTGCTGAATAATTTGTTGTCAAATTCATGGGCCTGGGGAAACAATACCTGATCACATGTAGGGAGATTTGTGGGAGGGTCTATTATTTAGTCCACGACAAGGCCAGACAAGCTCTTTGCCCTAACATCAACTAATCCATGGGAACAATGCTTTTCTTCCTCTCTAGTGTTAAGCAAAGGGATGGTTTAATGGGAACCTGTGTCCTGCCAAAACAATCACCCCTTTTACTTTCCCTATCACCACTATGATTTACCTTATATAATTCCCAACAACAATCTATACAGAGCAATTGATTACGTTTAAAAAATTCACAGTAATACACTGGAGAGTTTCTTTCTAAAGAAATGCTCATTTATGCACTGGCCTGCCTCTTGCTAACCCTAACGCTCTGGTTCAATTTAGGATGGAATTTCAGAAAATAGCATTGCAAATTATAAAGGTGACTGGCTCCATCATGTTTCCAGATTTTGGATTGGGAGTCAGTGCCAGAAACATCTAACATATGGACATCTTGCTCTGACCCTCTGTTTCTTGTAGTCGAGCAGAACCCCAGGATATCTGCTCCATTGCTTCCTTTGCATGGTTACTTAAAGTGTGAAAGTTAATTATCTTCTCTGGTCTCTGCTGTCTTTGTATGTCAATCAATGCTCCATTATGTATTGACTTGCAGAGGTCCAACTGTTTATCATGGCTTGGGACAATTTTGGAAATTATCATTTTAACTAAATCTAGGACATTTTAAACTGAAGAAGACCAAGTTTGTCATAGATTTGCAATCATCTTCATGATGAACTACCAAGTGACAAGTTGACCAGATACATCTTGTTCACACAAAAAAGGACAAATCAAGTCCAACTGATTACTGACTCATGAATCCAGCAGCCTATACTTAGTTTTTAGCAAAGCACTGAAAGTGTTATCAAATAGCACTCACTCACCAAAAATGTGTAGTTTGATCAAAATCTTGTTTTTTCTTACCTTCATCACATGCACTCCAGCACTTCAACATGCTCCCTAAGTGTTGACTTTGCCAGCAATGCCTGCAATCTGTGAATGAATGACAAAGAAGACTCCAGATCAGTTAGATATGTTTCTGAAGTTGCAATAATCTAATTCAATCCCATTCTGGTGATAGCACTTCTACTTCTTAAGACAGTCTGAGATCAACAATTCTGAATAGAATTGCAAATAGCAAATCAAATGTAACTCCAGGGTTCATTCAGTCCTTTGCACCAATTACTGTAGAAATCAAAAAAACAGTATCAGGAAAATTCTCTGAGGTTTAGTACAATCAAATCTGAATCTATAGATACCATATTCCTATTGCACTGTGTCCAGGCTTGCTTTATGCATATTAACTGTCATAGTTCTTACATTACATCATAAACTACATTTCAAAAGTAATCAATATATATACCAATCCCTGTCTTCTTCTTTCATATAGTAGCAACAAGGAAAGTCCAAATATCGATCTCAAAGTCAGCTATCCAGGTCAGAGCTGCAAGAGTAACTTGCATATCTTCCAGGCTGCCTACTGAATTTTCCCTCAGGGCTTTGTTGAACGAAATGCTCCATGGTCTGATTCCACTTTCATATGGTGGGAATACTTTAATCTTAGCTCTATGGGGAAAGTGACATCATCAATCATGGCTTGCCCTGAGACAGTTGATGATCATCCATCGTTTGCAAGGAAGCTTTGATCAATCAGGTTGCACTATAGAGTTGTATATGAGGAATTAAATGGGCATGATACGGTTCTTTCCATCGTTGTATCTTTGGTCATCAGGAAAAGATAGGGGTCTCAGTAATGGTGCAAAATAGCCTTCTAGATTGAAACTGATTAATGATAGATAACTCAATTTGGCCTGGATCAACATTTTTTTCCTGATGTAGTGATTGTATTCTTTGGTGAATACAGGTAATGTGCATTTATGAAATAACATTATTATTCCAGTGTTGATCTAATGACAATTAATGGCTTATGCTAACTGTCAGGGGAAATGATTACAGTAGTTAAATAGGCCTTCATTAAGTTTCTGGATAAGAAATTTGGTCTCTCCACCATCTTGATAAATGGCTGTAACTTGATTTTTGGCAGCAGAAAGGAATTATTTATTCTTGATTAACGAGCGGATCAAAGGTTTCATGAGTTGGCAGGATTGTGGATTTGAAAATACAATCAGATCAGATTTTATTGAATGGTGGAACAGGCTAAAGGGACTGAATGGCCTTCTCCAACTCATGTTTATATGTTTGCATTTGACATTAAGTCAACAGTACAATTGTTTAGCCATTATAGCTGATGTCTTCATTGTGTGATACCTATTAAAGTTTTCAAGGTGAATAAGCAGGTGGTATCCGTGTGTTAGGTCACTCTATGACCAATTAATTGCTGACATTGAAGTTATTTGCTCTCCTATGTTTGTTGCTGTAGTGAAAATTCCAGCAACATTGGAATGCTTGTGTTCAGTGCCAACTGCATTGCCTTCTCTGGCACATCATATGAGGCCATATTTGGAGTGTATTGCAGTCAGACAACGATGGGTTTCTACCTTAAGTTTTTTCTTCACTCCCAGTTCATTTTCATCCTATTATCCAGCAGGAAGTGCATACTACAGTTGGTGTGACTGTGAACCTCCTGCTTTTCTCCCCATCCCCTTCCCTCTGCACAACCTCCTTCTTCCTGATTTCCTGTTTTTGGACAACCAAAAGCTACCTTCCGCCCATCTAGAACATACTAAGGAGGAAGAGAGAGAGCAGAACTCTTGCTTTGAACTGACCTTTTAAGCCACAAGCTTAGATACTGACACTGTGTATATTTTGTAGCTTATACAGTTGGGATCGGATGCCCAGCAAAAACAAAAAGAACTGGAGCAAACACCGTGATATTACTAAAGCAGTGGGGTTTCTGGGGGATGTATAAATAGTTGGTGATCTAATGTCTGAAAATGCAGATGTCAGTCTATTCCTTTTTCACACTGGAGATGACAAGAAAGATCTGCTCCATAACAAGGAAGACTGAAGCCATTGCGAATTGACAGAATTATTCATTCAGATTAAAGGATGATTCATATGCCAGCTCTCTCCAGAGGGGCAAAATTGCAGCCAACTCATATTACAAAGGGACTCACATAGTGACTTTGGTGAGACATAGAGAGAGCACCGAATGGGCAGACTAAGATGCTGGTTACATTGCCTGGCCTAATTGATGGTCTCCTGTCAACATTTAGGATCAGGAAAGAATCCTGTGCCAACCTGGCACAGGATATCGCACAGATCTTGCACTATCCACATTTTCTGCACTCTCCCCCATCACGTTGCTTACTCAGAAGCAGTGCAACGACAGCTTCCCTTATCTGTTATGTCATTTCTATGGACTATCACTGAATCATTTTCTTCCCCTGCAACAACACTTGCTGTGTGTTATCAGACCAGACCAGAACCCCACCAAGGTATACTACAGACATAGCCTAGACCTTAACTTTTATATCTTGTAAAAACAGCAAGCGTGAAGTGCTGTGCTCCAGATTATGATTTGATTGGTCCACCGATAACCTTCAATCTAACACACTTTATTCTTACAACACAGGTAAAATACAACACAAAGAAGAATTGGCATAACTTTATTCTGTTGAAATACTTAACCGATAATGGATTATTTAACCACTAACCATCAACTGTTCCAAAATAGGACACACCCCATAAACAAACTCTTGGCAAAGGCAAGGCAACATAATTATTACTCTCACGTGCTCTCCAATTCAATGGAAAGACACACCAAAAGAAACAATCTATCTCTTTTGATTTTTAAGAGGAAGCCTTTGTGTCTAAGAATTCACTCCAGTAGCACAGAACTCAAGCTTTTAGCACCAGCAGCCAGAAGATATCACCAACTAGCGAAAGCAAAACTAAAGACCTTTTAGGTCTGTGTGCCTGACCTTATCTACTCATGATTCTTTGCTTAAAAAAACATTCAGACAGAACTCATAGCTGTTCATCCACTACCTGTCTGAGGGAGACATTTTGGCACCATTGTGACAACACCCCTCTGCCAAAGAAACAGACAGAACACATCTCTTAAAGGCACAGTATCACCACATGTTAAATCTAGACAGTTATCACAATACCTCCAAAAATACTGCTTGCATTCACACAATCTGTTCTAAAATTACTTATAAGGGTCATAGAGTCATAGAGTCATACAGCACGGAAACAGACCCTTTGGTCCAACTCATCCATGCCGACCAGGTTTCCCAAACTAAACTAGTCTCATTTTCCTGCATTTAGCTTATATCCCTCTAAACACTTGCTATTTATATACCTGTCAAAATGTCTTTTAAATGTTATAACTGTACCTTTGACTTCTTCGGCAGTTCATTCCATATACTAACCACTCGTTGTGTGACAAGGTTGCCCCTCAGGTCCTTTTTAAATCTTTCCCCTCTCATTTTACATTCTCTAGTGTTGAACTCCTATACTGTAGTGAAATGAACTTTGTTTGCTATTTACCTTATCTATGCCCTTCATTGTTTTATATCTGCAAGTTTGGTGAGGAGTCCTTTAACACATATGTTGATGCCCAATAGTGCATGGGGCCTGTGTATACTTGAACATATGTTTTTTGGTGAGTAACTGAATATGTTGAGTGGCCCTGTGTGGTCCATGTTTGTAATTAGATCACTAATTCTGCCAACAGTGCTGACTGCTATCAAGACAACACCATCTTGAAAGGTTTCAGTGTACACGGGAGTAACGGGAAGGATAGTAGTTTCTTCCAAGGAACAGGAGCAGTGCAGGCTACACCGGGAGGAGCTGAAGGTATGGTACAACCCACTTGGAGGGCATCCCATCTCTCCAGCACTGTGTCCAGTGGTACTATGTGAATCTGAATTTCACACCCAAAATGCTTTGATTTTGTGTTTTTGGCTTGAGCTATTTCACTAAATGTTTAGTCCTTTCTTATTAAACATGATGGTGATTGTACATAACCTATTGTAATATATAAAATGAATTTCTTGAACTAAAATTTCATAAAAGAATGGCTATTTACAGCGTAAGAACAGGCCATTTGGTTCAACTGATCTGTGCCAACGCCTTTGATCTGCACAAGTTTCCTCCTTCATCTAATTGTATCTGGAGATCATTTTATTCCTTTCTCCCTTATGTAATGATTTCATTTCCTCTAATGCCTCCCAACCATTGTCAACTTTTGATTGAAATAAGCTTTTCCATAAATATTTTCTTACTGATCTTCAAATCCTGATGGAATGTAAACCGCACTGCCACAGTACTTATTGAGGATGATAATATATCTGTGGAAAGAGAACCAAGACAAGTGTGATTTATCTTATGGTATAGATTAAAATAGATGTTCCCTTAGGCTTTTTTTTACAATGGAGCTGCATTGTATTTACGGAAGCAGAGGTTAACTTGCAAACATAGTCAGAAAATGAGCAGTATGGGGCACTGATGCCAAAAACCCAAAATCCAGCATTGTAAAATATAGTCTGCAATGTATCATTTCTAACCTTTATATGAGTTATGCTAATGAAATTTAAAATGATTAGATCTCAGTTCTAAACCGAACTGTAAAACAAATGCCAGAATATCCTCCTTCAAATAGATGTTTTAGAAATAGTGTAATGTTGTAATAATTATTTAATTATACTGAGTGGAATTGGTGCAATACATGAGTCCTCTAATTCATCATATCTTTCAGAAATGAAAAACGACAGAGTAATCCAACTAGCAGCTAACTAGGATGAACACTGGGGATTTGTCTTTTACCCTTAGCTAAAACACAATTATGCAGACAAGAAAAAGTGAGTGAATATCTGCTTTGTAATTCTACCTATGTTGTATCAGAACAAGACATTTATTTATATGTGGTTAAAGAACTACCAAGCTTTAGAATTTAAGAATTTAAGATTCTCGACCCATTAATCTGATTATTAGAATACACCTCTTATAAAAATGAAAAATTACTTTACTCTAAAATTTTACAGTTTGCTGTGGTTTGAATTGTTGATAACTAAAAAAATTAGTACAGTATTGTGAAATTGCTCTGCACCATGTATAACACTTTTTTTCTAATTTATTCATGGGATATGGATATCGCTGGCTAGACAAGCATTTATTGTGCCACCCTAATTGTGCAGGAGAAGGTGGTGGTGAGCTGCCCTCAAGAACTATTTCATTCCTTGGTAGTAGATGGACTCCATATACACTTCTCATTGCTGCAGAAAGGCTGCCAACATCATCAAGGACCTCTCCCACTCCGGTAATGCTTTCCTACAACCTCTTCCATCAGGCAGAAGATACTGAAGCTTGAACACAGACACGCACACACACACACCCCAACAGGTTCAAGAACAGCTTCTTCCCTGCTGTTATTAGACTGTTGAATAGACCTCTCTAGCTTCAAATAATGTTGAACTTGCCAATGTTGATCTTGCTTTGCAGTTTTAACCTCGTATGCCTCGTTCAGTCTCAGCACCCTATGATCTGTGTGTCCTTGTTTACTATGATCTGTCTGCACTGCTTGCAAAACAAAACTTTTCACTGTACTTAGTTACATGTGACTACAATAAGTCAAATGCATAAATCAAATAAATCAAACGTCACGGGTTTGGAAGATACTGGTGAAGGAGGCCTTGGTGAGTTTCTCCAGTGCATTCTGTAGTTCGCACACATGTTGTTACTGTGACCTAGCAGTGGAGGGAGGAAATGTTTAAGGTAGTGGGGTGCCAATGATGCAGACTGTTTTGTACTGAATGCTTTTTGAGCATCGTGACTGTTATTGGAGCTGCAGTAATCCATCACATTCCTGACTTGTTGCCTTGTAAATGATGGACAGGCACTGCAGAGACAGGAGGAGAAGTCACTCACCCTAGAGTTCCTAGCTGTTGACATGCTGCTTTCGACAAAAAATTTATATGGCTCGACAAGTTCAGTTTCTGGTTAATGGTAACTACCACAATGCTAATAGTAGAAAATGCAGCCCTGGAAATGCCATTGAATTGCTAAGAAGAGATGTTTAGATTCTACATTGTTTGAGATGGCCATTACCTGGAATTATGTAAATCTATGTCTGATGTCTCTTATCAGTTAAAGCCTGGAGGTTGTCCAGATTTGCTATATATGGGTTTGACAAAGGTTATGAAAGTACTCTGGATTGTACTTGGAGTTGTTTTGGGGAATTATTGCACACATTAAAGGTCAGCAAGATTTAATGATCGATTGGTGCATTAGGAACGGAAGCTGAAATTGCAGTGTCTCCAGGTCTCTGGCATGATCAGAAAATTGAGCAAAGCTGCAAGAAGTGCGATGCAAAGAGGCATCAGGCAGATAGCTCTCCCCAGAAAGAACTATCTATTATAGATTTCTCATAAGTATTTCTCAAATCTCCATCCCACCCCAGGAGCAATGCTCAAGTTTAAAAGGGAAATGGTCACAGAACTGCTCATCTTCTTCAAGCTGACCTAGAACCTTGCATTTGTGGTATGACTATAACCAATGCTGTCAATGACTATAAAGGTCAAAGTGGCATTGAACATCTTTGCAATGGGATCTTTCTGAGTGGGAGTTGATGACATTGTTAATATTTTCCAGCGTTCTCTCCATTGCTGCACTGGGGAAGTGACAAAGGCCATCCATGTCATTCAATATGGATTTTACACTCTGCAGTGAGAAGCAAGGTGACTGGGCACATGTGATTCCCAATGGTGCAGGGTGCCATTAATTGCATTCTGCTGAATGCCATGTCAGTGGGGAGATGGACAAGAATCACAAGAGATGACATTTTCTCAAAGGTGTATAACAATGCCCTGAGTATTGTGACAGTGAATGCCTGCTACCCTGGCAGCTGCAACAAAACCTTAATGCTGAGGTAGTTTGAATTCCCATAGTGATCATATTTCCATGGAGAATTAAAGGTTTAAAGTCAGCCCCCAGTACTTGTAGCTGTGTTAGTTGACTATCCAGGACCAAGAGCAGTGGAATCTGAGCCATTGAACCTTTTTGGGTTTGTTGTGGGTGTCTGACCATTGGCATGTTTATGCAACATTTCCAATGCCTGGGCTGCTTGGACTGGACTTCCATGCTCATGGTGAAGTGATACTTTCACCACAGCATCCTCAGCTGGGTGCAGGTGTTGCCACTAAGAATATGGAGGGTCCTCATGAGAAGGAAGAGAAAACAGGAAAGGGTACATCCTTCTTTCCAGGTGGGTTGGCATGACAGCACTCTCCCAGTCTTCACTGCCTCGTTTTTTTAACCACCAGACATCCGTCACTGTTCACACAGTTGCATCCACCTGGGTCATCATATCACAGAGTTCCCTCCTGTAAGAAAAACCCAAAAGAAACCTTCCAAGGTCATGTTTATCCAATAATGTATTTTGAATACTCAAGTAAAAGTGAAGCATTCACATTCCTGAGTGCCTGTCATGGAGTTGCTTTTGCCTGTCCTAGTTTCCCTGAACAGAGCAGCCCCAACGGCTGCAGCAAGGCTGGTGGAAGGCTGCTGAGTTTCAGTCAGCCTTATACAATGCTCTTGGCAGCTCTGGATCTTATGTGTCTGTTTTTATAATGTACCACATGACAACAGGATGCAGAAATCTGAGGTGACTGGCTGAATGACTCTTCCAACAACGAAGCTGTTAAAACATGCCCAATGGCACTACAAAGAATTATGCAAGCAGGATCTGATAAGTGGGATCTTCACACTGGGGAGCTCACACCTTAAGTGCATTATCTGGGCCAACATGACACCAATTGTTAAAGTGCACTGAGAATGTAACTTTTTTTAAAAAAGTATTGCGATTTACATATAAAAGAACTAAAACCAACATGGTCATTCTAACAGATGAGAGACTTAACTAACAATCCAGATCTTTCTTTGAATATATAATTTCAGTTACATCACAATATAAACTTTTGCTATAAATTCTGTGTCTTACAATCTTATACTCCACAACCACCTGATGAAGGAGCTAGTGCTTCCAATTAAACCTGTTGGACGATAACCTGGTGTTGAGTGATTTTTAACTTTGTGCCCCCTGGTCCAACACCCTAAATCTTTAAATCATGATAATTGGCATGCTTGCTCAGAAGTACTCCAATCCCAGCATGCTATTTCAATGACATTTGATGAAAAGTGTCGTGCCAGTGTGATGAAAAACCAGTTGAGTTCTCCTGACTACATGAAATAGTATTCCCATGGCATGGATCAACAGAAAGGCAAATACTACCTGCTGTGAGTAACCCATTACTGAGCTTTTCACATAGAGCTGCTGCTGTTGCAGAGGAATGTGAGATCATCTGGTCCTTGCGATGTAGTTCACCTCCTTCGAGAGGAATATTGCCAAGCTTCTACGATAGGGATGCTGTCACTTCAGCAGACTACGCTGCTGTATTCTACCACATGCCTGCAAACTGGCGCCTATATCTTGGTTTTTCTTTGCCACTTTTAATATCACTGCCATTTTGACTTGGCAAAGATTGAAAACTGTTGACAGTCTTGAGGAATTTTACTATATAGAGTCATAGAAATGTACAGCAATTGGAATCCTCTCTTTGGGAATAATTAAACCTAACAAATCAAATGGGAAACAGTTGATTTCGTGCAGCCACCAATATGGAATTCAATAAAGAATACAGGTGGACCTGTTGCAATAGAAACTGCTGACCTGAATGAAGTGGCCCTGATCCTGCCTCATACGTTGGTTTACAATTACCCTCTTTAAAGCTCATTTGCATGCAATTTTACACCCCTGTTATATGTTCTTGCTACACCCATCCAACTCTGCACTTGGTCATGTATGCAACTATGCAAGTTCACAATTGGCATAGGCTGTGAAATTGAACACCAATGGCAATGTTCATTTTGGTGAGTTTTACACCAAGTCTGATTAATTAAAAACTGACTTTTACTTATATGGTTTATGTTATACTATACTGTTATATGGATAATAATATCTTAAAGGTGAAATTGATGTTGGAGCAGTTGTTTCAGAAATTTATATCGCCAAAGGACTTACATTATAGACACAGAATTTAAAAAAATAACACTTTGAACCTGATACAGGAAAATATACTTTATATATTATAAAGGGCAAATATCTAAGATACAAATCTATATAAACTGAGGGAAAGTCCTGCAATTGTGGAAAATAATTCTTTTGTTTCTCACTGGTGTCAGGTTTCTTTGAAATTCAGGCTATATAACCTTTATTAATGCTAGAATTGTGGAATTAGGCTATGATTGCATTACGTCAATAGATTAATAATGTTTAAATTAACTTAAACTAGCCTAACTTAATTAAACTTAGGCTAAAAAGAGATTTAATTGAAGTTTTTAAAAATCTGGACAGAGTAGACATGGAGAAGATATTCCTGCTCATAAAAGAAATGGGAACCAGAGGGCAAAGTTTTAAAATGTTTTGTGAAAAAAGCAAATGAGAGCCAAGAAATCTTTTTTAATCATAAAGTAGTTAGGGTCTGGAATGCACTATCTGAAAGTGTGATGTAAATAGATTCAAGCGAGGCTTTTAAGAGGGCTTTGGATGATTATTTAAATAGATAAAATGTGCAGGGATAAGGCAGCAAGTTGACACTACCTTAAAGCAATCAGAGAGGCTGAATGGCCTGCTTATGCACCATAACAATTCTGTGATTCTGAGAATGATTCCAGGCCAGAAGAAAACTGTACTGGCTGCCTGCAAGAGCAACTCGGGTGGTTCCACTCTGCCCTGACAAAGTTTTAACTTTATTGGTTTGTCTGTTCATATTGGGTACAATCAGACGGTCTATTTATAGAATCCATACACTGTGGAAAGAGGCCATTCAGCTCACTGAGTCCATGTTGACTCTCTGAAGAGCATCCCACCCAGACCCACCTCATCCATGTAACCCCGCATTCCTTGTGACTAATCCACCTAACCTGCACATCCCTAGACATTATAGCAATTTAGCATGGCCAATCCACCTAACCTGCACATCTTTGGACTGTGGGAGGAAACGCGGACAGATACAGGGGGAATGTGCAGACTCAACACAAAGTTGCCAGAGGCTGGATTTGAAACTGGCATCCCTGGTGCTATGAGGCAGCAGCACTAACCACCGACCCACCGTTCATCAGACCTTTGACTGTAGTTAATGTAAACATGAATAACTGTCATGCCGAATAAATGCAGTATAATTTCTCCAAGAATGAATATAAAGGGTCATCTAACATTGCTAAATTTACATTCCTTCTATTAGAAAAGTTTTGGTTATAAAGAAGTAAGTGCTTTGGAAGGCTTTATACATTAAATAACTGAATAGCTGAACAAGGTTCAAATTGGGGAAGATTGTGCTGGCAATCAGCCCAATGACAGCAATGAAGACCTGAGACTTCATCAATGGCATTTTGCTTTGCACTTTAAAGAATATCAGAAAAATTAAAGTTTAGAATCAGCTAAGAGACACTGCTTATTTTATCTTGATTATCACAAATTATGTATGAGATAAATGAGTATCAATTTCATCATTATTATCAATTTAAGAATATATGACAAATGACCAGGAACCTAATTTGAGAAGAAGCATTTGGTTTGTCCTTCAGTTGTCTAGAAATACCAGACGTGTTGAATTGAAGCATTCTGTGACTTGTATTAAAGTCATAATTTTTTTTAAATTCCAGCAAAACACAGAAAAGTATATGTAAATATGTTGAGTTAATACTACAATTAAATTATATTAGAGTTAAAATCACATCTGCTACAGTAGATTTATTTTTCATAATAAACATGCATGAAGAGAAAAAAGATACAACTGCAGATATTATTATTATCTACATAACTTACACTCCTACATCACTTGCTCCTTATTCTAACTGAGGTCATGTTGTCTCTGCTGTGCTCACCACAAATATGAAAGCTATTTTCTTTTCCAAAAATCTGTTGTTTGCTTAATTAGAATAAATAACATTTTTGTCAGTGGTTTTAAAGCAATAAATTAATTTTCAAGAGCCACTGACATTGATAAACCAAGTGTACTTTACCCACATCATAACACGGGACATTCAGTCAAAGTATTTCCTTCAAACTCACTGGCAGTCATCAACTAGGAAACATCTATTTCTTCTTCATTGTCAGTCAATTTGTGTCCTCATGATGCCTTAATCCTTGATCAAAAAGGTCAACTTGTTCTGAGATTGTAGGGACATTTTCAGCACTGGTTAACTCACCCAGCTATCTTATGATCTTTGATGAGGCATCTTCATTTCAACAGCAATGTGCACATATGGAGTATCTTTGAAGTAATCTTTTTAATTATGAAAGTACTTTTGAATTAAAATGCACTGGAGAGGGGTTGGTCTAGTGGTAATGTCATATCATTTGACTAGTACTTCAGAAGTGCTGGCTCATGGGCTGGGAATGTGGGTGCAAATGCCAACAATGACAACTGGTGGAAATAAAGTCAATAACTAAAATCATTGGATGGGAGCATTGCTGCCCAGCATTTGTTGTTTCTGAACTTTGTTTTTGTTTGATATTGAACTGATTCCAGAGATTGTGACTAGTGTTAGGTGACAGCATGCTGGTACACAGTAGTTGGTGGTCCAGTCATTGGGTAATAGAGTCATAGAGATATATAGCATGGAAAAAGACCTTTCGGTCCATCTCGTCCATGCTGTCCAGATATTCTAAACTAATCTAGTCCCATTTGCCAGCACTTGGTCCATATCCCTCCAAATTCTTCCTATTCCTATTCCCATCCAGATGCCTTTTTAAATGCTGTAATTGCATCAGCCTCCACCACTTCCTCTGGCAGCTCAATCCTTACACACACCGCCCTCTGCATTAAAAGGTTGCCCCTTACGTCCCTTTTATATCTTTCCCCACTCACCCTGAACTTATGCCTTCTGGTTCTGGATGCCCCACCCCAGGGAAAATCCCTTGTCTCTTTACCATATCCATGTCCCTCTTAATTTTGTAAACCTCTTGAAGGTCACCCCTCAGCCTCTGACGCTCCAGGGAAAATAACCCCAGCCTATTCAGCTTCTCCCTATAGCTCATATCCTCCAAACATGGCAACATCCTTGTAAATCGTTTCTGAACCCTTTCAAGCTTCACAACATGCTTCCGATGGGAGGGAGACCAGAACTGCACACAATGTTCCAAAAACGGCCTAACCAATGTCCTGTTCAGAACAACATGACCTCCCAACTCCTGTACTCAATGTTCTGACCAACAAATGAAAGCATACCAAATGTCTTCTTCACTATCCTATCTACCTGCGACTCTACTTTCAAGGAACTGTGAACCTGCACTCCAAGGTCTCTTTGTTCAGCAAAACTCCATAGGACTTTACCATTAAGTGTATAAATCCTACTCTGATTCCCTTTTCCAAAATGCAGAACCTCAGTCGCATCCACATTTAGAAAATCCAGGAGGATTGATTGTACTGCCATTCCAGCAGTTTTAATCCTACATGTGGACGTGGTGACCAGCCTATACTGAAAGGTTTACTGCTGACTTCCTATGTCTGTGTATTTTAAAATTTGCAAGGGTTAGATTAAATTCCCTATAGCGTGGAAACAGGCCCTTCAGCCCAACAAGTCCACACCGACCCTCTCGAAGAATAACTCACCCAGACCCATTTCCCTCTGACTATGGGCAATTTAGCATGGCCAATTCACCTGACATGCACATCTTTGGATTGTGGGAGAAAACCGGAGGAAGCCCACGCAGACACAGGGAGAATGTGCAAACTCCACACAGTCACCCAAGGCTGGAATCGAACCTGGGACCCTGGTGCTGTGAGGCAGCAGTGCTAGCCACTGAGCCACCATGACAATTCATCCTCTGTCAGTCTTGGCCAATAATGAATTATTGTCAAGATTCAAGTGGTGCTGGAAATGCACAGCAGGTCAGGCAGCATCCAAGGAGCAGGAAAATCGATTTTTTGAGCAGAAGCCCATCATCAGGAATCATTCCTGATGAAGGGCTCCTGCCCAAAATGTCGATTTTCCTGCTCCTCGGATACTGCCTGACCAGCTTTGCATTTCCAGCACCACTCTACTCTTGACTCTAATCTCCAGCATCTGCAGTCCTAACTTTTGCCAGTAATGAATTATTTTCTCCAAAGACAAAATTCCCTATGGCTAAGCGAATCATAATTTATGCAGCATCAGACACAAATCTAGAAGCCACAGTCCTGAACACTGCATGAACCTTTTCATCTCTATCCCAATTTAAACTCGGGAATTTTGTGTACTCCTACCAATATGCCTTTGACCTTGCCTTGCTGGCTTCAACCGGCACACAACCTCATCACATGCCATTTCAAGTGAGCTAAACTGGCATCTCAATAGGGGTTTGACTGCTTATCAGCAAGCTGTGTTTTCCGTACTTTCTGACATTGTAATGCACAAAGATATTGAGGTTTGTCTCATGCACTTTAGCATGATTTAAGACTGTAAACCATGTGTCTATCTGTAGATTATCTCGTTGTTAACTATTCAAGCACCATTGGCCTCATCAGCACTATGTTTTTCATTGCTACTCACCATGACATGTTAATGATATTGGTCTAATAATCAGTCTCACATCAGAGATTGATTAATTCCAGGGGTTAATTTACTTAAAATAGCAAAACATATTACAGGTTTAAAACAGATATTATAGCAACAGTCCGTTCTCTGTGGGTGCAGCTTGGAAACCCAATGCAGACTAACTGTGAGAAAGAGTCACAACATTAGATATACAAAGCACAGAGAGTCCTTAACGGTGTACACTCTTCAAAGCAAGGTGCCCAGCTAGCAGTGTTGAACTGTCTTCTTGATGCATGTAGATGAACTGAAGTATGTGCAACGTCAGTGCTGTTGGGAAGTACGTTTAAGGATTTGGACTCAGCGAAGGTGAAGGAACAGTGATATAATTCCAGGTGAGGATATTGTCTGAGTTGTTGAGGAAGTGTGAGCAGTGGTTTTCTGTGCATCTGCTGCTGTCATCCTTCGAGATGGTAGTGCTTTCAAGGTTGGATGGTACTGTTGAATGAAGTCAAGAGTGTGGTGCTGGAAAAGCACAGCAGGTCATGCAGCATTTGAAGAACAGAAGAATTGATATTTCGGGCATAAGCCCTTCATCAGGAATGAGCCCTCCTCATTTCTGATGAAGGGCTTATGCCCAAAACGTCGATTCCCCTGCTCCTCAGATGCTGCCTGACCTGCTGTGCTTTTCCAGCACCACACTCTTGACTCTGATCTCCAACATCTGCGGTCCTCACTTTCTCCACTGTTGAATGAAGCCTGATGAGTTTCTGCATTGCTTTTTGTAGATGGTTCAAATTGCTGACACTATGTGCAATGATGAAGGGAATGAATGTTTAAGGTGGTGGAAGAGCTCCAAATCAAATGAGCTTGCTAGTGTTAAGCTGTTTGCTGCACTTATCCAGGCAAGTGCATTGTATTCCATCACACTCCTGACCTGTAGATATTGGAAGGCTTTTGAGAATCACGAAGTGAGTTTTCAACCACAGAATTCCCAGCCTTTGACCTGTTCTTGTAGCCACATTATTTATATGGCCAGTTCAATGTTTTGTCAATGGTAGCCACCAGAATATTGATAGTGAGGGATTAAGTGGTGATAATGCCTTTCAATGTCAAGGGGCATGGTTGGATTCTCTCTTGCTGAACATGGTCATTGCCTGGCAATTATGTAACACATATTATTTGCCACTTGTCATCCCAAGCCTGCAACTTGTTCAAATATTGTTACATTTGGACACAGACTGCTTCAGTTTTTGAGGAAATTGCAAATGGTGCTAAATATTGTTCAATCATCAGTGAACAGCCCCACTTTTGATCTTATAATGAAGAATGTCATTGATGAAGCAGCTGAAGATGTTTGGGCCTCGAACTTTACTCTGAGGGACTTCCACAGAGATGGCCTGGGACTGAGATAATTGATCTCCAATCACCACATACATCTTTCTTTGTACTGCAACACTCACCAAGGCTCCTGAGACATCACCTTCAGAATCCTCGCAAACATTCACAGTTCCATCCTAAGCATATGTAAAGTTGGCAGTGGGAATCCTTCTTCACTAGTGTTCCATGAAATGTATCAATACAATACAGAAATCTTGTTTCATTGCTCAGCACTTAATATACTTCATACCATAGATTCTGGAGATTTTGTTTAAAGATGGATAGTGGGGTGACAATGAATTTGAATGATTTCTCCATTTAGTGCATATCTTTGACCAGTTTGCAAGTGAGCTACAGAGCATTGTCAGATCTATCTGTTTCAGGATGCCACACAAATGAAAATAGTTGTAATTGTGTCAGTAGCAGTCACTTTGGATATGTTGTTAAGTGGTCAAACAGTGGGAAATTTAGAGGCGTAGTCTGTCACAAGGATGCAATCTTCCCCCTGCACTGTGAATAGATATATTACCTTTCACACAACACCAGGTTATAGTCCAACAGGTTTAATTGGAAGCACTGGCTTTTGGAGCGCCGCTCCTTCATCAGGTGGTCCTGGAATACAATTTATTGCAGTTCCCTCAGTGTCACTGGGTCAAAATCCTGGAACTCCTTCCCTAAGGCCTGTGGAGCAACCTACAGCATATGGATTGCAGTGGTTCAAGAAGGTAGCTCACCATCACCTTTTCAAGGGCAAGTAAGGAATAGACGATAATTATTGACTCAGCCAGTGACACCCATATCCTGTGAATGAATAGCAAAAAAAACATATGACTTCTGCTGTTTTAAACTCCATGTAAAAATGAATTTTTGACTTTTAAAAAAAGGCAGACCTTGACAGCACTGTAAAACTAAAATCTATTTTCCAATGTATCAGAACTCAATTTCTCAAATACTAGCCATCTATTATGAACTTTCATCACTGTAATGTGTTCATTATAGCTTCCTGTCACTTGTCATTGGGAACCATGATCCATAATTAATCCCAACTTGCAACCCCACCATTAAGAAAGTGATGTTTCACCTCCCGCACAATTAATTTCCCTGCCCACCTCTCCCTCCTGTTTTTGGGAGTTCTTGTAGGTTTTACCCATCATTCAGACAGGTGGTAATAGTTAGATGCACCATGTGTCAGAATTCACAGCAACCTGCTCCAGTTCTATATAACTGTGCACTTGTTGTTTTCTATCCGCTTTTCCAAAAAATATTAGTCCATTTATTTTACTTTATCACTAGACTTGACTATTCTGATGCTGTCTTGGCCAATGTCTCACCTACCACCCTCTACAAATGTCAACTCATTGAAAACCGACCTGCCCATTTCCTAGTATTCATCTTTCCTTGAGCATTGGAACTACGTTGAGTTACAGACCAATAACACAACAATTTTATAATTTGCTTGTTTTTTATTTCAAATTCCTCCATCACCTCAGCCTTCTCTACTTCTGTGATCTCCTCCAGAGCAAATAAACAGGACCATTAGGGCCATAAATAAGGTGAATATCAAATGTCATTTTCCTAAGGTGGGGGTGTTCAAAACTAAATGATATTTTTTAAGGTGAGAAGAAAGATTTAAAAAGGATATTAGGGAACATTTTTGGCACAGAGTAGTTAGTGTGTGGAATGAACTGCCAAAGGAAGTGATGAATGCAAGTACTGTTACAACATTGAAAAGACATTTGGATAAGTGCACGAATATGAAAGGCTTGGAGGGACATGGGCCAAACACAGGCAGGTGGGACTAGTTTAGTTTGGGAACATGGTCAGCGTGGACCATTTCGACCAAAGGGTCTGTTTCCATGCTGTATGACTCTATGATGCATGAGTCATACCTACCACAGAGGAAGATAATTATGGCTGTTGAAAGTCAGTCACCTCAGCTCCAGGGCATTTCAGCAGGAGTTCCTCATGGTAGTGTCTTTGGCCCAATCTTCTCTAACTTCTTCATCAATGATCCTTCCCCCCCCCCCATCAGAAGGTCAGAAGTGGGGATATTTGGCAATGATTGCACAATGTTCATGACTTCTGGAATATTGAAGCAGTCCACTTTAAATTGCAGCAAGGCCTGAAGGATATCCAAGCTTGGCCTGAAAAGTGTCAAATAACATTTATCCCACACAAATGTCAGGCAATTATGATCTCCAATAAGAGATTATCTAACCTGTGCCCCATGACATTCAATGGCTTTAACATCACTGAAAACCCCATGACCAACATCCTGGGGGTTATTATTGATCAGAATCTGAACTGGACTTGGAGTTGCTTGGTTTATCAGTGGTCAGCTTGCTGCCCCACAGCACAAGGGACCCGGTTTGATTCCACCCTCAGGCAACTGTCTATGTGGAGTCGAGACTGTGGTGCTAGAAAAACACAACAGGTCAGGATGAAGGGCTTATGCCCGAAATGTCGATTCTCCTGCTCCTCGGATGCTGCCTGACCTGCTGTGGTTTTCCAGCACCACACTCTTGACTCTGATCTCCAGCATCTGCAGTCCTTACTATATCTTAACTGTCTGTGTGGAGTTTGCACATTCTTCTATGTCTGCTTGGGTTTCCTTCAGGTGCTCTGGTTTCCTTCCACAGTCCAAAGATGTGCAGGTTAGATGGAGTGGCCATAGAAATTGCAGGGTTACAGCAATTATTGCAGGGTGGCTGGAGGAGGTGGGTGGGTGTGGAGCGGTGTGGACGGCACGGTGGCACGGTGGTTAGCACTTCTGCCTCACAGCGCCAGAGACCCGGGTTCAATTCCCGACTCAGGCAACTGACTGTATGGAGTTTGCACATTCTCCCCGTGCCTGCGTGGGTTTCCTCCAGGTACTCCAGTTTCCTCCCACAGTCCAAAGATGTGCAGGTCAGGTGAATTGGCCATGCTAAATTGCCCGCAGTGTTAGGTAAAAGGGGCAAATGTAGGGTAATGGGTGGGTTGCGCTTCGGCGGGTCGGTGTGGACTTGTTGGGCCGAAGGGCCTGTTTCCACACTGTAAGTAATTTAATCTAATGTGTATCTGGGTGGAGTGCTCTTTGGAGGGTCGGTGTCGACTCAATAGGCAGAATGGCCTGCTTCCACACTGTAGGGATTCTATGATTCCATGATTCTATATAAAGACAGTGGTACAACAGCAGGTCAGAGGCTAGGAATCCTGCAGTGAATAGCTCACAACTTGACTCCGCAAAGCCTGTCAACTAACTCCAAATCAAAACTGTGATGGAATACTCCCCATGTGCATGGGTGGGTACAGCACCAACAACACTCAAGAACCTTGACTCCATTCAGTACAGAGAAACCCGCTTAATTGGCAGTATATCCATGAGCATCCATTTCCTCCATCACTGATACTCAGTAGCAGCAGTGTGTACTATCCACAAGATGTACTGCTGGAATTCAGCATGAGAAGGCCACCGACATTTCCCCCAAGCCGCTCACCACCCCAACTTGAAAATGTGTATACTGTTCTTTCAGTGTTATCAGTCAAAATCCTGGAAATCCAACTGTAAGGGCATTATGGATCTATCTACAGCATTGCAGTGGTTCAAAAAGGCAGATCTTCAGCTTCACAAGGGCAACTAAAGGTAGTCAATAAATGCTGTCCCAGCTGGCGATGTCCATGTCCCATGACTGTTAAAAAAAAAGACTCAACAGTTTCCAATTCAGTTTTGCATCCATGATTTTCTCTGCTTCATCATTACCAGCCAATGCCTTTAGTTCCTTAAGCTTTAAGCTGTAGAATTCTCTCCCTAAACCTATCTATACCTTGGCCTCACTCTCCTCCTTTGAGTTGCTTCTTAAAAACCACGTCTTTGACCAAACTTGACCTATTCCAGTCTTTCATTATGTGACTTGGTGTCAATTTCCCTCTGATAGCACTCCTGTAAAGTGTCTTGCGATACTCTGCTGCATTAAACCTGCCATATAAACGCTGCTGAAGTTGTTAGCATTGGCAATGGTGGACTAAGAAATGTCCTTTGAACATCATACATTTTCATATTATGTCAGGGAAGATACTGATCTCCAAATGTTGTTCTTCTGTAAAAGCCACACATTATTAATAAAAGTAGATAATATCATCACGTAAGGTGAATGATATTCTAACCTTTTGTAAAGTTTTCAAAAGAAAAGCTGAAAATGGTCGGTGTGAGACTGCCTGTCAAAAACATTGTTAGCACATGCATATAATTCTGGTCCTCAGAATTTTGCTATTCTATTTACATGCTTTCCATAATTCCGATTATGACAGATTGGGATAGGATTTGATCTAAAGGAAAACAACTGAGTATTATCTTTTTGACTGGATACAAGTCTATGGAAATTCAATACGGATTTCATTACATAAAACAAATCTTCTACTACCAAAGAAAACTGGTAACTCAAAGTAATCCTCGGTTCAGTATCTTGTATTTGAGTAAGAAAATGCATCTGAAATTTAAGGCCACAAGTGGATGCCTTTAATTGGAAACTGTGGAAAATAATATCTTCTCATATGATACACAGCAAGTAATTGTAGTTGCGTTATGTACTTCTGTTTTATTTGATGGAAACATCAAAGCTAAGTAGTTCACAATGTAAATTGCACATAAATTTAAAACCAAAATTTCCAAGAGATCCAATGGGTGTTATTTGAGTTGTGAGCCTTAAGAGTCCTCACGAAACGGTACAAAAAAAATGGAGATTAGAAAAGCAGATTTCAATAGTTATTGTAGAGCATTTGCTGCAATGAAAGTTCCTGTAATAGTTAAAAGCTTGTTGATTCCACTTTATGAAACTGTTCTTCAATGCATGGAAATGAAAGTTGGCAATGAAGTGGGTAAAATAACTGTCATTTGTTTTAAGGAGCTTCTTTTAAAGACTGGAGTAAGTTGTACAACCCATAAAATTAAAGGGAATCACAAAGTTCTCTGTAGATCTCAACTCTGATAAAGGCAATAAAATAAAGGCCCCTTAGAAGGAAGGAATGATGCAGCCTGGTTCTGTGAGGTCATGGTACCACTCAGGGACCTATAAACTGCAGTCTTAAACAAAAACAAAATACATCCAAGTATAAGGTAAAACTGAAGCAAGTTTTAGAAGGAAATGTTAACCTATTGTGAGGAAGGTAAAGCTATCCCCACTCATAACCTGATATTTTAAACACGTTATGATCAAATATAAATGCCAAAGGTCGAAATTTGTCACTGAATTTTACATTTCCAGTTTTGTATATATTCTCTGATCAATTTAAGTTACACTGCCTTGAAATCCCTATTAAAGTTTAATGTTTTTTAGATGTCAGCTAAACTACACCTCAAACTCCATTCTCCTAAGGCTGCACTTTCAGCAACTATGTCTTATTACACAAATTAAAATTTATGATCGAGTGAAGACATTTTTTGCAATGCTAAACATTGTATTTATAGAATACAATGTAGCCATTACTCAACTTATGCAAACACATTAAGCAAAACAAATAGTTTAATTTGTATTTGATGTCAATTAGCATTAGATCAGAAGATACCCAAAGAAGTAGTTTTTATCTGAAATTGAGTGATTTTTGGAGGTCCATAAAAAGCAGAAGTAGCCTTCCTGGCTAAATAGGACAGTCTTGTGTTGTAAAAGGTGTTAGGCTCTGAAAGGGTTAATGCCGAGGCTCCCCATTAAGCACCACCTGATATAACGATGTTATGCAGATTGGATAGGAGTTAACTGGTTCTCAAAGTGGGGTCGGGCATTTTGGAGGGTTCCATATTCTGGGGATTTTCCAATGGAAAATTCAGTTTCCTGGCAGTTATCTCAGAGTCAGGAATTGTACATATTTTGGTTGCCCAATTCTAGGTTATATTGTTCCAAAAACACTTTGGTCATCAGAATACCTAGGCCACTGTCTATCATATCAATTTAATTTATATCCAATTGCAATTGTGCAATAAGTCAAATCTTGTTTAAGACCATAATCTCTTCCCATTAGACGACTACACTAGACCAATTCAGATCCTAAGCTAAAAGGAGGACAGTGGCAGCAAATCTATCTGGTATAATCTTTCATGGTGACTGAGGTAAGGGTGCATCATAGAACACCCTGCGCCATCTCATGCACTCCATCTTATTTTTACCCCACTGCAGGCCACGATTGGCTGTGAGCACATCTCTTTGTGCCTTACTTTGGCAGAACCAATTTCCACAGCCACAGCCATCAGTATCTGCATGGTTTCCAACCAGCCTCAACATCATCACCACTAGTGTTAATCTGGAGTCAGTGAGAGGAATTTAAATAAGGGCCAGAGCTAAAACCATCATGTTCGGATGAGTCCCTGATTTCTTCCTCCTGTTCCTACCCATCTGCTGGAGTTTCCAATACCTTCTCAAAAATAGAAGCAGTGATAAGAACTCCCTCCATCAAATGTTCCTACAGTTCCTTGACCCAATGGAGTTCCATCATATTGGTGGAGTCTGGTACCCTGCGTGAATTCAATGTACTGGTCTGTGTTAGACCCACTAGGAGGATCCAAGGCCAGGAAGTGTACCGGTGCCCTGCAACCAGTCACAACTGCTCAGATTGAGACCCAAGAATTTGCGTGCCAATCATTATAATGAAGTGCAAAAGCAAAAATTGCTAGAAAAGCTCAGCAGGTCTGACAGCATCTGTGAAGAGAAATCAGAGTTAACGTTTCAGTGACTGTTCCTCATAACTCAGTAAATGAAGACTTTTTTCTGTTTCACTACATCCTTCTACTTCCAATCTAGAGGTGCAAACTGTTAACTCATAAAGGCAGTCAAGCAGAGCATTACAAAGTCTGTATTTTATTTCAATTATACATTTGTGAAAGTAATTACATTGATACTAAAATCCAAATAGAGTCATAGAGTCATAGAGATGTACAGCATGGAAGCAGACACTTTGGTCCAACCCGTCCTTGCTGACCAGATATCCCAACCCAATCCAGTCCCACCTGCCAGCACCCGGCCCATATCTCTCTAAACCCTTCCTATTCATAACCCATCCAAATGCCTCTTAAATGTTGCAATTGTACCAGCCTCTACCACTTCCTCTGGCAGCACATTCCATACATGTACCACCCTCTGCATGAAAAAGTTGCCCCTTGGGTCCCTTTTATATCTTTCCCCTCTCACCCTAAACCTATGCCCTCTAGTTCT
>NC_057714.1:7662858-7697568 GCF_004010195.1 Chiloscyllium plagiosum | reverse complement strand
TATCTTTCCCCTCTCACCCTAAACCTATGCCCTCTAGTTCTGGACTCCCCCACCCCAGGGAAAAGACTTTGCTTATTTATACTATCCATGCCCCTCATAATTTTCTAAACCTTTATAAGGTCACACCTCAGCCTCCGATGCTCCAGGGAAAACAGCTCCAGCCTGTTCAGCCTCTCCCCATAGCTCAAATTCTCCAACCCTGGTAACATACATGTAAATCTTTTCTGTACCCTTTAAAGCTTCACAACATCTTTCCGATAGGGAGGAGACCAGAATTGCATGCAATATTCCAACACTGGCCTAATCAATGTCCAGTACAGCTGCAACATGACCTCCCAACTCCTGTACTCAATACTCTGACCAGTAAAGGAAAGCATACCAAACGTCTTCTTCACTATCCTATCTACCTGCAACTCCACTTTCAAGGAGCAATAAACCTGCACTCCAAGGTCTCTTTGTTCAGCGACACTTCCTAGGACCTTACCATTAAGTTTATAAGTCCTGCTAAGATTTGCTTTCTCAAAATGCAGCACCTTGCATTTATCTTCTAAGCATTCACTTGATCTATCCTGTCTATGCCTTACATATGCTTCCTTCGTATTCTTAACCAAACCCTCAATTTCTTTAGTCATCCAGCATTCCCTATACCTACCAGCTTTTCCTTTCACCCTAACAGGAATATACTTTCTCTGACATTTCATTCATTTTACTTAACATAATACTACAGGACGCTTAGTTGCATCATAGTTGCAACTTAGATACATCATAGTTGCAACTGCAGGCTTAATAATTGGCAGAGATCTATGTCACTGGACTGTGTTCCATTTTGCACAGCAGTATTTCTATGTGAGGCTTCAGTTTATTATAATAATTCACATTGCCATTACGATGTCACACAAGGCAATTTCCTCTACTTTCTCATGAGAATGTTCTGTGTCTCCAATTTGCTCGTATGACCCAGGTCATGAGAGTTAGGCCAGTAAACACAAGCCAGCTGTATCTGTTCCATGTGTCTTTGTGATGCAGTGGTAATGGTCCTACCTCTGAACCAGGAGGTCCAGATTCAAGTCCCACCTGGTTCAGAGGTCTGTCATAACTCCTCTTAACAATTTGGATAGAAAATATCCAAAGTGAGCTTTACCCGGTAGCTTCCTAAACCACTTTTCAAATGTTTGCATTCATTGTGCAATCCTTTTTATCCTTTGCATTTAATGGTAACATTTTGGATTACAATACCATGCTGAAAACTGGTGATTCTCCTCTTTGTCTGTTTGTTGGAGAAATGGAAAGAGGGATCTGCAATGAGTGAATTGCACGTTAGGTGAATTGGCCATGTTAAATTGCCCGTAGTGTTAGGTGAATGGGTAAACGTAGGGGAATAGGTCCGGGTGGGTTGCGCTTTGGCAGGTCGGTGTGGACTTGTTGGGCCGAAGGGCCTGTTTCCACATTGTAAGTAATCTAATCTAATCTATGAGTGCTGGCAAGCAGGAGAGTTTTAAGTGGTAATTTCCATCGATATTCTATTTTTATATAATTTAGCAATTACCTAAACATTACTCAACTTTAAGGGAAATAAACCATTATTTCATCCTTAAAACTTCTATTCTACTTATTCCAATAGTAATAAGTTGGTTTTAAAGTTATGTTATTGCAGGTCAGTTGGAAATGCATCCAATAGTATGTGGGAAGTTATCCACGCACCATATGTCCTAGATGAACACAATTGTTTCCAGTTGCTCAGAATTGAGCTTCAGCCTTCAATTTGAACTTGAACAGCATCTCGGGTCACTGTTTCGTACTCAGAAGGAACAGAATTACATGGATAGGACTTTCAGGTCGGGAGTCACAACACAGTTTAGAAAGAGGGGATGGGCAACTTTCAGGCAGTCCTAAGAGAATTAATTAGGCAATATAAGAGTTCTTTGAGTCTATCTTACATTGAATTAGTTTTGCTTTTTGGATCTTTGTGAGGCAACGTTCCTCAGAGGAGTGCAGCCAGATCTATGTCTGTGACATCACAAGCAACTTAATTGTACAGGAGAGAAGGAAGGAGAGGGAAGAGCAATAGTGATGGGGGAATTCCAGAGTCAAAGATCAGGCAGCCATTTCTCTGGAGGTAATATAACTTCAGCGTGTTTTGTTGCCTCCCTGGTACCAGAATCAAAAAGTAATTGCAGGACACCCTTCAGAGAGATGATAAGAAGTGACAGGTTATGGTTCACATTGGGAAGAATGTCATAGACAGGAAGAGAGATGAGGGCTTGATGCAGTTTTTAGGGGGTTAGGAAGGAAATTAAATTAAGCAGTACTATACGGGCGATCTCCTAATTGCTTCCCACTATCACATGCTAGTGAACATGGGAATAGGAGGATAGATCAATTGAACACATCATGAAGAATTGAAGTACAATGGAGTGTATCAGTTTTGACGTAATGTGACTGGTTTTGAGGCAGGTGTGACCTGCACGAGCTGGGGCAGGTTACATTGGAACAGACCTGGCACTGATATCATCTCAGGGAGATTTGGTTGTACTGTTTGAGAGGGTTTAAACTAGCTTGCAAAAGCAAATTAAATGCATATAATCTAACTGCCATTAGAGAAACATGGTTGAAAAGTGATTAAGAATAAGAGCTGATTATTCCAGGATATTCAGACAGGGAAAAAGGAGATGATGTTGCACTAATAATAATGGGTGCAATCGGTACACAAATAAGAGAGGATCTCAGTTTAGAAGAGCGAAATTTGGAATTTGTTTGAGTGGCACTAACAAACAGCAAAGGGCAGCAAACATCATAAACAGTAGTGTTAGCGTGGGACATAGAGATGAGAGAAGCATGTAGCATAGCTACAAAATTATCATGAGCAACTTTGATCTCCAAACAGACTAGGCAACCTAATGAACACTGCTGCTTTGGAGGTTGAACTTCTGCTGAGTGTTGGGGAGCTAGAAGCAACTAGAACAGACTAGTCTTGATATGGTGCCATGTAATTGAAAATGCCTAATTAATAATCTTATTCAAAAAGCGCCTTTATGGATGATGGAACATAATATGATGGAGTTTTACATGACATTTGAAAATGAGGTTGATCAAACTGAAGTCTGGCTGTGAAATTTGAACAAAGAAAATGATAGAGGTATCGGGGCAATTTGGCTCTTGATGGGTTGGGATAATATGTTAAAAACCATGGTGTACAAAGGCAACAGTCATTGAAGAATCATTATATTCTTCATAGTATCTATACATTCTTTCAAAGCACAAAAGTCTAAAAAGAATGTCAATCAACCTTGGGAAAGAAGAGACCTTAAAGCTTGTGTATGAGCTTAAGGGAGAAGAAGTATAGCTTTGACAGAAATCGTAATAAAATTGAAGATTGAAAGGATTTTAGAATACAGCAAAGGGGTGAGCAAGAAACTGATAACGAAAGGGAAAATACAATATAAATGAAAACTAGCAAAATAGACATAAAAATGGACAGTAAACGTTTCTTTGGGTATGATAAAAAAGGAAACATTAGTTAAGATACACATAGGACTATTGCAGATAGCATGAGGAGAATTTATAATGGGGGAATAGAGAAATGGCAAAGGTGTGCCTATTATTGCTAAGGAAGCTAAAAGAAATATCACAAAATTAGACATCCAAGACACTGGGAAGAATGAGGAATTGAAGGATATTAGTTTCAGTAAGAAATTTGTACTGAAGAACTATTGGGACCAAAGGTTGACAAGTCACTTGGAAATGATTTTCTACATCTCAGAATGTTAAAGAAGATAGCTGTGGAGATAGCAGATGGATTGATGATCATCTTCCAAAATTGCATAGATTCTAGGATGGTTCCTGCAGATTGCAGGCTAGCACTATTTAAGAAGGCAGGGAAGGGTTAAAAATGGGGAACTACAAATGTGTTAGTATTACATCAGTAGTGGGAAAATGCTAGAATCCATTATAAAGGATGAGAATCGTGGGTACTTAGACAATAATGACTGAGCATAGTCAACATGGATTTGTGAATGGAAAATCATGTTTTGGAGGATCTGTTGGGAATTTTGCGAGGATACTAGTATCAAAATTAACACAGAGGATTTTATGGACATTGTATACTAGATTTTCAGAAGGGATTTTATAAAGTTCCACAGAAGAATTGGTTAGCAAAATTAATGTCCATGGGACAGAAAGTAATTATACTTGTATTGGCTATAGGTTCACTAATAGATAGCAAAGAGAAATAGGAATAAACATATCTTTCTCATGTTGGCAGACTGCGAGTGGAGTACCACAAGCAGCAGTACCTGGACCCCAACTGTCCATGAAGTATATCAATGGTGGGGTGCAAATGTAATAATTCCAAATTCACAGATCACAAAGCCTGATGGGAATGTGTGCTGTGAAGAAAAAGCAAAGACACTTCAAGAGGAATTGGACAGATTGATGAATGAATAGGAACATGACAAATGGAACACATTGTTGAAAAATGTGATGTTATTTATTTTGGCGGGAGTATTTCGTAAATGGTAAGAGGGTAGATAGTGTAGATGTACAAAGAGACCAAAGTATTCTTGTCGATAATTCACTGAAAGCCAACATGCGGGCAATTTGGAAGGATAATGGTATGTTCGCCCTCATCAAAAGAGAACATTAGTGGTGAAGTCTTCTTCATTTGTGAGATCTAGAATACTTTGGGCAGTTTTGTTCCCCTGACCTTAGGAAGGATATTATTGCCACAGAGGGAGTAGAACATAGCTTCAAAGGTAAATTCCCAAGTTTGCAAGGCTATTATATGAAAAGTGTTGGGGAAACTGAATCTGTATTTTCTAGTTTTAAAGAATGAGAAATGATCACATTGGAACTGACAAAATACTTATGGAACAGGCAGCGACAAGGCAATAATTTCCCTGGTTGGGGATTTTAGAGCCAGAGGACATAATTTCAAAACAAGGAGTAGCCACTTAGGAAGAGATGATCAGAAATTATTTAACTCAAAGGGTTGCGATTTTTGGAATTTTCTATACAGTTGAAGCTCAATCTTTGAATTTGCTAAAGGCAGAGATTGACAGATTTCTAAATAGGATGAAGGGCTTATGCCCGAAACGTCGATTCTCCTGTTCCTTGGATGCTGACTGACCTGCTGTGCTTTACCAGCAACACATTTTCAGCACAGATTTCTAAATACCAAAGCGATAAAGGGATCTTGGGATAATGTGGCAAAAAAGTATTGATGTGACTGATCAGCCATGATTGATGTGAATGATGGAGCAGGCTCAGTGGATGGGCTGAATGGACTACTCCTGTTCCTATGTTCTTAGTACAGAAACAGGTTTGAGGCTAAACCGGTTGCACTAGAAGCTAGTCTGAGCCACACAATTTATATTTCTAAGGTGCACCCAGCTGGGAATATTTAGAGGATGTTTGCTTTCATAGATTTTGTTCCACCAAAGATCAATGGCCATGCTGTTCTATCTGTTTGTATTTAAACTGCTAACATCACTAGCATTGACTGTGAGTGCTACACCGCATAGTTTACAACCTCCTACGTTTTTCAAGCCATGTCAGCAGAGCTTGGATTTACCATCAATCCACAGATCATGGAGGCTTCAATCTGATCATTGATGTAATGTCTGTTCCAGCAAATATCTTCATCACTCTTCCACTATAAGACTGATTGCACTTTGAGAGGCCTTACATTTTTTGCTTATCACAGGATTCACTAACATTCAATTAACAGCAGCAGGGTACACTCTTAGAACTATTTCCATAGCTTTCATGAGCAAAATGGTCTCAATTTCATCAACACCAGGTAGTCAGTGATTCCTAACATAAATCGTACAGGTCATTTCAATTTCCCAGGCAATCAACATCTCACAAATAAAATAACCTTAATTTACATCACACCTTTTATCTCCTTTACACTGAACAAATCAAAAGATTAAGAGGGTATGTTAAAAAGGCAGCACATTAATCATGGGGTGTTGGGAAAGTTAAATTGGCAGAGGTAACCTACAGATTATATGGGACAATTTCCTAGAACAAGATGTTGGGAATCCAAACAGGGATCAGGCTGTTTTGGATCTAGTTATCTATAATGAGGCAAGATTAATAAGTGATGTTAGAGTAAAAGATCCCCTCAGAGACAGTGATCATAACATGATCAAATTTAGCATTCAGTTTGAGAAGGAGGAGAGTGGGTCAGAAGCAACTGCGCAAGCTTTTAATATGACAGCTTACAAAGGAATGAGGACAAAACTGGCCAGAGAGGGGAAAGGGTTCAACAGCAAAAATGATTGAGGAACAATGGCAGATGTTTAAGAAAATAGTTTATGGCTTACATCAAAGACATATTCCAGTAAGGAAGAAAGACACTAGGAAGGGGATATACCAACCATGTTTAACAAAATAAGTTAAAAGTTACATCAACTGATCCACCACCCTCACAAACAAGACAGGAAAAATGTACTATGTGGCAAAGAGTAGTAGGAGAAAGTGAGGACTGCCGATGCTGGAGATCAGATTCGAAAAGTGTGATGCTGGAAAAGCACAGCCGATCAGGCAGCATCTGAGGAGCAGGAGAGTTGACATTTCAACTCAGTCCTGATGAAGAGCTCATGCTTAAAATGATGACTATCCTGTTCCCCAGATGCTGCCTGACTGGCTGTGCTTTTCCAGTTTTTGGCAAAGGTTGGTAGTAAGCCAAAGATTGGGAAAGTTTTAAAAACTAACAAAAGGTGACCAAATGAGCAATGAAGAGTAATAAACTTTAAGAATAATTAATATCAAGACATACCGCAAGAGCTTCTTTAAATATATGAAGAGGAAGAGAGAAGCCAAAGTGAACATAAGCCATTGAGGGAATGAGGCTAGGGAAAATAATAATGGGCAATCAGGAAATGGCAGAGGAGTTGGATAAATATTTTGTAGCAGTCTTCATGGTTGAAGAAATTGATGGCATCATGAGATGGCTGTCACTAGTTTCCACTCTTATCTATTTCATTTTTGGACAGAAGCCCTACAGAGTGGAAGGAGGCCATTCAGCCCATCGAGTCCACCCCACCAACTCTCTGAAGAGCATCACACCCAGGCCCAACCCCTTACGCTACCTCTGTAATCCTGCATTTTCCATGGCTAATCCACTTAGCCTGCACATCCTTGGACACTATGGGCAATTTAGCACAGTTAATCCATCTAACCTGCATGTCTCTGGACTGTGGGAGAAAACAAGGGCACCCAGTGGAAATGCACACCACATGGGGAGAATGTGAAAACTCCACACAGTTACCTGAGGCTGGAATCAAACCCAGGTCCCTGGTGCTGTGAGGCAGCAGTGCTAACCACTGAGCCACCATGCTGCCCATTGAAGTGGTTGCAATGGTTTTTATTCTGGCTGTCATACCATTACCTATAGTTTCCTCCAAGATCTAGCCCTGTCCTCTTTTTCTTATCTACATGCTGTCCCTCAGTGACATTATCCAAAGGCACACACTATTTTTCACATGCACGCTGATGAAATCCAACTCCTTCTCACTATTTTAATTTCTCTACTGGTGCCAAATTAGCAGTCGCTTATTTGACAGCATGCACTGGATAAGCAGAAATTTCCTCCAATTAAATACTGGGAAGCCTGATGTGTCTTTGTTTCCAGTCTACTTTCCCAAATTCTGGACCGGACTACTGACACCATCACTTTGCTTGGCAGCAGTCTAAGTTTAAGTCAGTCTGTTAACAACCTTAGCTCACACTAAACTGTGGGGTGAGGTGCTGACCTCATTTTCATGCTATCATTAAAACTGTCAATTTCCATCACTATACTTCATATAACTTTGTCCCATTGAAGTTCATTTGCTGTTTAAACATTACCTCTAGACTTCACTATTCCAATGTTGGTCTCACATGTACTACCCTCCATAAACCTGAGGTCATCCTGATTTTTGACCCTTATCCTGCTGATCTCCATTGAATAGGCTGGGGCATTTTTCACTGGAGCATCAGAGGCTGAGGGGTGACCTTAATAAGATTTATACAAATCAGGAGGGTCGTAAATAGGGTGAATAGCCAAAATCCTTTTCCTTGGGTGGGGGAATCCAAGACTAGAGGGCATGGGTTTAAGTTGAGAGGGGACTGATTTAACAAGGATCTGAGGGGGCAACTTTTTCACGCAGAGAGTGGTGTGTATGTAGAACGAGGAGATGGTGGAGGTGGGTCAATTCCACTTTAAAAGGTATCTGGATGGGTACATGAATAGGAAGGATGTAGAGGGATATGGGCCAAATGCTGGCAAATGGGACTAGATCAGATGGGGTGTCTAGTCAGCATGAATGAGTTGGGCCAAAGGGCCTGTTTCCATGTTGTATGCCTCTATGACTACTGGTCAATCAACATCTTGATTTAAAATTCCAATCCTTGTTTTCAAATCCCTCCATGGTTTTGAAAGCCACCTGCACGATTGTTCTTCAATCTAACAATCCTCAGAGATATCTGTTCTCCTCTAACTTGGGCCTGATGAGCTTGCCAAATTTTAACTGGTGGCCATGACTTCAAGTGTGTCAGTTCCAAGCTCAGGGATTTTCTCCCAACTTCACTTTCCTCTTTGAGTTAGACCAAACCTTTGATCATTTGACATAATTGGGTGGATGTAGTGCTCTCTTCACAAAGTGGGGGCACAGGTATTTTCAGAGGTGACTGATCCACCACCCTCACAAACAAGACAGGTTAAGAGCTGCCTTGTGGGCTTCTTGACCTACCAGGAGCCTCAGCATTAAAGTCACACCCTGCCAGAAGCTGTTAACAATTCGAAGTATTTGAGAAATTTGAACTGTAGGCTAAAATGTCAGTAAATTTATGACAATGTCATACAATGAGATAAATGACATGTTAATCTGTTTTTGATTTTGCTGGATGGCTAAATATTGACTAGGACGTTGGAAGAGCTTCCTCGCTCTTCTCGAAAGAATGTCCATGGGATCTAGTGACAGAAACTATCAGCTGTACAAGGCCCAAGCAATGCTTTTGTTACTGGGCTTTTCCTTCACTTGCTTGCAAATTCATGTTTTTCTTGTTTCAATTCATTAGCCTGTCACTGCCTA
Source organism: Chiloscyllium plagiosum (assembly GCF_004010195.1). Taxonomy (NCBI): domain Eukaryota; kingdom Metazoa; phylum Chordata; class Chondrichthyes; order Orectolobiformes; family Hemiscylliidae; genus Chiloscyllium; species Chiloscyllium plagiosum. The sequence continues at coordinate 7,688,491 of NC_057714.1, read as the reverse complement.
ATTGCCGCCCATTCAGCATTAGCAAATCCTGGATATAGCTTACGATTCCTTCTAAGCCTTTCCAAAGGTTTTTAATTGACTCTGCCTCCACTTTGATAGTCTCTTCCCTTGACCCTTCTTTAGCTTCCTGACGGAGACATATTGTAATGCACCTTCAATGTCACTGGGTCAAACCTGTCTGACAGGACTATGGCATACCTTCCCCACATTTACTGCCACATTTCAAGAAGGTCCACTTACCACCTTCTCAAAGGATAGGAAGGATAGCAATAAATCTCAGCCTTTCCAACCATGCCCACATCCTGAGGATAAATTGATAAAATGATTGCAAATTTTTATTCTACTGCTACTGTGTTTCCTGCTTCTATCTGTTTTCAAGTAAATAAACTGATTTCAATAAATTGCATGTGAATAACATTTGCGTTAGATAAGTTATTGGGTTCCAGGCTCAGAAATAATGGGAAAGCCTTGCCTTTTTTTTATGTTTTGTATTTAACCTTGCCCTCCTTTGAAATTGATTCCCCAGTAGTGGGAGTGAATTAAATGGTTAACTATAACATTGAAAGTTTTAGGGATCAAGGGTTGCTGTCTGCTTCCTTTTGAAGTAGAAGGTACTCTGCTGCCATGGTGGCTTTCAGGCCTTGTACAAAAGCACTGTCACTTGAATGGGAGCTGACTGATCAGAATGTGACATTAAACAGAGACAGCAGTTCCCTAGCTTCCAGGCTTGTTCCAGTTGTACATAGCCCAGCTGCTGGGCATTGCCTCAGCCTGTCCAGTGATCTATGTGAGAGTAAAAATCTCCATCCAGCAATGATGAAATGCAGTCCTGCAAAATGGTTCCCTGAGGTTGATACTCAAATGTGTTCAAGTTAAGCAGAAGAGTATCCCAAGGCTGGAACCCAAAGCCTCAGATCTATGAGTGGAAGCTTTAACAACAGATTCTCCTAATCTATGGTTCATGGAAACAAAAATTGCGTTAGACCTGTATTATGCAATTGAATCAATACCACCAAAACTAAAGTTACTTCCAAATGAGTATCAAACTCAGCAGGCAAATTGCAATTGAGATTTGCTGTTATCTGCCGAGACCGATAGATACACATAGCCAGCATCAGTCTGCAATAGTCGTTGCACTGAATGTCACTGATGCTCTCAGTTCTTGGTGTTGCAGAGTCTTCTCAGGAAGCATCTTACATCAAGCTGAATACCACAGAGATCTCTAATAGAATTTTTGCCCAATGTTATTTTATTATTGTCATATGGCACTTATATACTAGTTTTTCCTTGATGCTCTTCACCTCATGTTGATTGTGTGCTCATAGTGAAGTGATGATTATCATAATTTGCAAAATAAGTGGCAATGTCTTCTATATTACAATTTACCACACTGCTGAAAGATGCAACATTGTCAACGTCAAGTTCAGCCTTGCATATGTTAATGCCAAATTGATTATGCATCAAAAATATCAATGGCAAAAGGTTCAGAATAATCAACATGAGACCTATTCTTTTTTTTATCGTATTTACACAGTCACATGATTTATTGGTAACCTTTTTGGTAACTCGAATAGTGATCTGACATGTAACAGTCTTATGTATGCTAAGAACTTTGAAGTCCACATGAGCAGTTTGTAAAAGAAGGAAGCAAGTCATAATAAAATAACTTAGAGAATACACTGTAAACAATTGTAAAAGAACATTTAATGGTCACTTTTAACTGTGTACATTATTCTGCATTAAAAATTTCCTTTGCCTCAAAACTGGTTGTTCCAAACAGCATGATTAATGTTTGTGTTGCACCTTTTAGAAAGGCTTTGTGTTTATAATAAATGCATCATGTAAAGCTGTAGCTCCTACTTATTATTATTTTTCAGCTAATAAGAATTTATGGAAGGCCTTTGCATATAGAGAGAGATTGTGAATTGGCTCCAAAACCTTCAGTTAATGCTGTGAAACATTGATAGGTGAATACAATTTTTGCTGTTGTATTGGGTTTTGTCAGGTAAAAGATGATATGCAGATAATGATTCACTTCCAGTAAGACTGGATCATTTGTTTTACCATTAGAGGGCAGAAAGCTCAGCAATTTTTTTTTATCTGTAATTATGTTCACAGAGTCACCAATTTTTAGTTCATTGATGGCTTTCTTTGCCTAAAATTTCCATGTCTTATCTTCTTAATGATCAGCGTTGTGTGGACTTTCCCTATAATAAACCATGAGGTAACCCAAAAGGTCATTATTAATTAAAACCTCAAATCAACAGGGATGATGTATGCTTGAGGTAAAGCTTCAATAATAGCCTTTGTCACCAAAATCCTTATTCTCCACAAAGTGAGAAAAGCATTATGCAAATGTAAATCTTGCCATAGAACCTGAAGCAAAAATTGGGGCCAATTTAACTGTTACCTTACAGGTCTTTTCAAATTCCCTTTCAGCTAAATGTGCCTCAAAAATAATTTGTAATTAAGAATAATTGTCAAGTGGTTTGCACAGGTTGTGATATCTTGAGATTTGCATGAATAGACTGCTGAATCATTTCCCTTGTTGAGCGAGCTAGTGGAAGAAACAAAACTAAAGCATCAGGGAGATCATTTATTGGCTCGAATCTGTTCCTTTACAAGGAAGGAGCTGCAATTTTCAGTTGTCTTTGATCATCTCAGTGGGGCGTGGGATAGTGCACCTCAAACTGATTTTCTTCCCGGCTGTGAGATAATACTCAAGGCAGACGTAACTGACAAGTTTATAAAACTCACATTCAAAGAAATGTGAAATTCTAACTCATCTAATCCAGTATCAATTTGCATTTCTGTTAACAATTATAAAATAGAAAAGGCTTAATTAGTATTTTTTTCCTTTCAAAACCAATTGATTGCTAGATTTAGTTAAGTTATCCCTTGCTTAATGACTACAAATACATTTGATATCAGTTCCTAAGCCTGACTTGTAATTTTATTACAGTCATTTGCAACAATGCTAGATGACTTGTATCCCGTACATGAATACCACACTGCAGATGACTTTAGTAGGGAAATGTTCCCATGAAATTTTTTTTTGAAATTGTTACATGTGTATCAATACAAAAAATGAAGTTACAACACAGGCTTATTCTTCTTATATCCTGCAGTGTCAACTAAACAACATGATCTCAAATTGTAGCTACAGTCCAATAAATTAAAATAATTATTCTATTTTAACTATGCTCATAAAAGAAGAGCTTCTATGACTCAATTGCAGTCATTAGGAGCAGCACAGTGGCTTAGTGGTTACCACTGCTGCCTCATAGTCCCAGGTTCAATTCCACCCTTTGGTAACTGTCTGTGTGGAGTTTGCATGTTCTACCTATATCCGCATGGGTTTCCTCCTACAGTCCACTGATGTGCGGGTTAGGTGGGTTGGCCATGTTAAATTGAACCACAGGGTGCAAGTTAGGTGGATTAGCCATGGGAGATGTAGGGTTAAGGGCATGGGTGTGGATCAGTGGGTCAGTGCAGATTTGATGGGCCAAATGACCTCTTCCAATACTGTAGGGATTCTATGGATTAGTCATTGCAGTTTCCTAATTTTGCCCCTTCCATTTTAAAACTTTCTATCGAGTTCCACACCCTACTTGAAATTTCTAAATTATATACATCACACATTATATACGTTAAACAAATTGAAATACTCTCAATACTATTTCAGACAACAACTAAAAGAGGTTCATTATTTTCTTTAGGTTACACACCTATAGCATAATAGTTGCTTCTCTGTGAATCACAAACTAATTCAGTTTTGAGCTTTGGATAACATCCCAAACCATAAAATGGCAACTCAACAGGTTTAATGATATCACCTTAAATTAAAGATTGAATCACAGTCCTTAAATGATTCTTATGTATCAATTATTACAGAATGTGGCAGATATTGGTTATTTGTTGTTCATCACAGCAGACTTAAGAAAAAAATCTATTGCCATTTTCATCCCATTTGATTTTAAGCATTGGGTGTCTCTCAAATACAGGTGTTAGTGTCACTGCAAATGTGAGTGAAGTATCAAATGCCCACTCTACCTCCCCTCTGAGAAACTGAGCTCCCTTCCGCAAGTCATTTAGTTATGAATAATACAAGTAATCAAATTCTACTAAAAATGTAGATCTTGATAAAAGATTCATGGCGTTCCTGGAAGAACAGAACTACTTTTAGCACCATGGCAATCCTTATGGCTACTGACAGCCACAGACAAATCCTACATCTCCTCCCTTAACTCTCTCAGACTACCCCAAAGGATATTGTTGGTCAGGTGCCCTGACATTCATTGAAGCAATGGCTGACCTTATGTTGAGGCCTAGCACCTCACCAAAATGACTGGAATGAGGCTAAAGGCCTAATTTCAAGCTGACCATCAATTTCCCATTTAGGATATGCATTGCTGGCACATGATGTACCGAGATCTCTATCTTATATTATGTGCGCCAAATAGATTTTAAATTGATTTTTTTTCTGACCACATACAGTCATTCATAGAGATGCACAGCATGGAAACAGACCCATGACAACCAAATATCCAAAATAAGTCTAGTCCCATTTGCCAGCATTTGGCCCATAACCGCCCAAACCTTTCCTTTCATATACCCATCCAGATGCCTTTTAAATGCTGTAATTGTACTTGCCTTCACCACTTTCTCTGGCAGCTCATTCCATACACGCACCACCCTCTGCATGAACAAGTTGGGTCCCTTAGGTCCCTTTTACATCTTTCCCCTCTCACCAAATACCTTCTTCACTGTCCTATATATCTATGACTCCACTTTCAAGGAACTATGAACCTGTACTCCAAGGTCTCTTTGTTCAGCAACACTCTCCAGGATCTTACCATGGAGTGCATAAGTCCTGCGGTGATTGGCCTTTCCAAAATGCAGCACCTCACGTTTATCTAAATTAAATTCCATCTGCCACTCTTTGGCCCATTGGCCCAACTGATCAAGATCTCATTGTACTCTGAGGTAACCTTCTTTGCTGTCCACTGCATGTAAACGTACTAACCATACCTTCTATGTTCACATCCAAATCATTTATATAAATGACAAAAAGCAGTGGACCCAGCACTGATCCTTCTGGCATACCACTGTTCACAGGCCTCCAGTCTGAAAAGCAATCCTCCACCACCACCCTCTGCGTTCTATATTTGAGCCAGTTCTGTATCCAAATGGCTAGTTCTCCCTCTATTTTGAGTGATCTATCCTTGCTAAGCAGTCTACCATGATGAAACTTGTCAAACACCTTACTGAACTCCATATAGATCATGTCCACTCCTCTGCCCTCATTAATCCTTTTGCTACTTCTTCAAAAAATGCAATCAAGTTCATGAGACATGGTTTCCCACGCACAAAGCCATGCTAACTATCCCTAATCCATCCTTGCCTTTTCAAATACATGCAAATCCTGTCCCTCAGGATTCCCTCCAACAAGTTGCCCACCACTGATGTCAAGCTCACTGGTGCATAGTTCCCTGGCTTTTCTTTACCACCTTTCTTAAATAGTGGCACAATGTTAGCCAACCTCCAATCTTCCAGCACCTTGCCTGTCCTTATCAATTATACAAATGTCTCAGCAAGAGGTCCAGCAATCTCTTTCCTAGCTTGTCTCAGAGTTCGAGGGTACACCTGACCATATCTCAGGGATTTATCCACCCTTATGCGTTTTAAGATGCCCAGCACCTCCTCCTCTGTAATATGAACATTTTTTGTCTTATTCAGTGTAGGCTTGGAAGTAAAGATTGTGGAATGTGAGACTTATGATACTGAATATTGTACTATTTGATCTGGAGACTAATTTCTTGATATAACACGCACTGCAGGTGCTTTCTGCAATTACTTGCCACTTGATGTGTTGCATAGTATCTATAATATTACATGAATAACATTAAACAAGGCAGAAATGGATGACTCATAAACAATAAGAAAAAATTATTTATTAATGTGATTTAAATGCTAAGATTTCATGTAAAATGTCAAATGAAAACTCATTAGCTCTCAATTTAGTTTGGCATCTGGTTTTCAAAGAATATGCCACTGAATCAGCCTTGTTTGAAGCCACAAACTGACAGTAGTAAGCAAATCCTCGCAAGTTTATATATTGTATAGCAAGGGCTGAGAAATTGGAGGCTGGTGACTGGACTACAGGAAATTGTTCATTCAATTCCAGTTACATATTACTAGTAATTTAAGGAAGCCAGCTTCAAGAGCTTGCTCATCATGTAGAAGGATTGGGGGTGGGGAAGGCAAAGCAAATCAATGATTTTTGGACAGGGATGTTGGCCCAAGATAATAGGCAAATCTGGGGAGAAGAAAGACAATTGGGAGAGGGAGAACAAGAGCTAGTTGGCAATTGACCTTCATCTGTTCACTGTATGTATATACAAACATAAAATATTACATATAGGATTTTGATAGCAGATTCCAAATCTTGTTAAGGGCTGCTCTTTCAGTAATCCATATTATGTCACAGATATTGTCATTTGAATTCATAGATTCAGCAATGACACCAATTTTATATTTTCCAATGTGAGTCACTGCGGTGATGGCTGCAGTGCCAGCTTAGATCATGAAACAATGAAGTCGCAAGATGGTAATGCGAGTTTAGGGAATTTTACAGGAAAGTGTACAGGCCAATTTACATGGCCTTCTCCCATCTCAACAAGAGAATAGATTATTATAGTGGTGTACACATTTTAAGTATGTTAATGTACACTATTATGTTTCAATAATTAACTGGACATGAAATGTGAGGAGTTGAATACACAATATGAGGTCATACGCCATAAGCAAATGGTCTGCAGCAGTTCCAAGAGTACAATTACAAAGAATGCCCAATTTTAAACACCGAATTTGTAAGGAGTCAATTGGCATTTCGCATTACAATTTTGCATGTTCATAAATGGTAACCAGCAAGACAATAAAATAAGCTTTCTTTTTTAATAGAATAAACAGCTACAAAGCAAACAATTGCTCATTGTGACTCCTCTTCTTATGGCATAACTTTGGCGCCGGAACCTGACTTCAGTTTCCTACTGTAACTGAGGCCAGAAAAGGGTTTGATGACTAGTAAAGATAATGAATCAATTTTATGATGAGAAAATACTCACTGCAGCTAAAACCCCTTTTGTGTGACACTAGATGTGTTCATTGTTCCGTACGGATTGCTTTATTGGTGTTTGCCTATTCAGAAATCTCTGGCAAACCTGCACTTAGAAAACTGTGGGCGGGATGCTGCTCACTTTACCCTGCATTGGCCTGCTGTGTTGTTCAAGGTGTTGTTTCCCCATTAGGCTCTGTCAGTAACAAGGACATTGCATCAATTCCCATATGCCGCAGTTCTGAAAAGCAAAGCAATAGATTTCTGAGATGCTCCACTGAAACCAAATACTGTATGGAACAGAATTAGCATTTCACCTCATAGATTTGTGTTCCATGCAACTCTAATGTGGGGCTGAGAAGCGATTACAAAAGCTAAATTTACTCAGTGATGGAGAGTTTATGACATGGTCTGTTTTGTTTGTAATTTGTTCCTAATAGATGCCAATAAGCCTTTTAGCTAGGCTCCAGTTAATGGAAATTTTATGGTTTTTTTTCCTACAGTGCACATGACCTTTTTACAAGGATTCATGAGTCCTGATAACATGTATAAGCACAATTACCTCAAGCTTTACCACAGCAGGAAAAACCAAGAGGTTCAAAAGGAACTTTTCCAAGCCCCCTCAGGCCAGAGCACAAAACTTTGATCATTGTGTCAGAGCCAAATTTACAGTGGCATTCAGATCTTTCTTCTAGGTACATCGCTCCACAGATATAATATCTAAAATCAATGGCAAGCTGTTAGGATAAAGGAAAGAGTAGCATCCACTGAGCAGTAAATTAATGATCTTTAGTGAATTAATGGTCACAGGTTTCATCGTAAAAATGGTATGAAAAATTACATATCACACAGAGCGAAACTTTTAATAACTCAACATGACTTTTCTTAATGGGTTTTATTCATTTTAATCATTATAGTGTCAATGATGATTATAGCCTTATTACATTCAAGTGATTGACGGGCTTGTGTATGACAAGATATTGAGAGTTCCAATCTGGAAAGAAGAGAACTGTGAATTCTGTTTAAGCTTGATGTGTGACTTTATCATCAAGAGCCTTGCTTGTCGGAAGAGTTTGAATTAATATTTTTGTTAAATTGCAGTGCTGTCTTCGTTGCTTCCAATTCTGGTTGACCCTGGTCACTGATGACTCAAGATTCGATAACATAAACTTCTGGTGATGGTGAGGAAGAGCAATGAATTATTTAATAGAGATGGTGGGGGAGGTAAAGTCAAAGAAAGCAATAGTTGAAAGATGGAATATAAAAAGTGTAAAGAATAGAGAAACAGACAGAGACTAAACGCTGAAAAATAAACAGATGGAGAAGAGTAGATATAAAATCAAGAATTTGGTAGCACAGCAAGGAGAAAAGCAAAGGATAATAGACATGATTGAAGAAGACTGTAAAAGAGAAATATAACATTAATAGAAGGGAATAGAAAAATGCTCCAATAGACTTGAAACATCACTGCCTCCCTCTAGTAAATAGATGTATTCATTATGAATTAGATTATGTTCATGTAATTAAGTGCTGATTATTTCATTGAAGGAAAAAATAGCAAGCAAAAGTAAATTTGCTTTATATTTAGTGCACTGATATTGAATTATTTGATGTTATGCATTTTATACTTGCGTTTTGTCAAAGAAGATAAATATAAAGTTTAAAAGTTCACTCCTCTTGGAGGAAGAAAGATTTTATGCACAACAACCCAAGAAATTAAGAGGACAAAGACTTATTTGAAAAATCTTTGTACTGGTTAAACGGCACTTACTGAAGACTTTTTTCTTTAATGAAACAATTCTCTCTGAAGACAGTGAAAAATTAAAGGATGAGTAATAAAGGCAAATAATAATGGCTGTGTCTCACCAAGCGATCGAAGCAATCAAATTACTGCAGAAATTAGAGGCAGTAAATTCTGGTGATACATGATATAAAACATTATAATGTCTTGGCAGCAAAGCAGACAAAATCTTCAGCAAATATTTGGTTTTTTTTTCAGTTAAGATCAGGCAGCTCACACAATGAGCAATGGTTTTCTGGGGAGTTTGAGGGAGCTTGTCTTTATTCTTTTACTATGCTAATAACTAATTGTTTCTGGTCTAAACCTTTGTCATACCTAATTGCCAGTTTATTGCTCCCACTGGACAGTTTGACTAAGGATCCTGAAAGCTTAACTTGAAATGACAAATGCTGATAAAATGTGAGGATTTCTCTGGGACAAGACTCCCTCACAGCTGTGTGCCATTTCCTGTGACTGTATTTAAGGTAATTAAGGAGATCTCACAAAACGCTGATCATTGTTGCAATAACTTGCAGTAACTGTTCGCACACATTTGTGAAGCTGGATGTCATTATTATGTCACCTTCAGCTTCTTACAACTCTGCTAAATGCTTCTTTTCAGATGCCGTGGTCCCATATGACAAATAGTGATCTAGATCCTTCATAAGATATCGCATAATTTGACTTTTGATCAATTGTTTCTTAATGAGGTATTCTCTGTTTTCTGAGTCAATATCATCCCTGCAATCAGGATCAGTGTCATTCATACAAATGATACAGATGCTATAGGAAAATGGTACCAGCTGCTAGTAATACCAAGTGAAATTGTATTTTATATTAGTTTTATCCTTGTCGCATTTGTATCCTAGATTCTTTCTCATATTTCCCATTGAAGCCTTCAACAGTATTTGTTGGGCAAATTCAGATTTTTTTGTGGTAAAATCATAGAGTGCAACTTTGTCAATAAAAACACCTCCAATAGGACATGTATCACTATGAGTTTACTATAAGGATAAATTATCAAATTTCCAACGGGAGCCTCATTTTTCAAAAGCGCATGTTGGAATTCATGCTTACAGTATGTAATTTTCTCCAAACATTTAAATTTATAAGTTAGAAACTTATGCTTTCCATTCTTCAAATTTCTTTCAGAAACTTCCAGTGGACAAAGATCTCTAACAGAGGCCATGCTTTAAAATTGCTCCACTTTTTAATCAATCTTTCTGATGCTTTACTTCTTTGATAACCGTCTTTAAAACCCATCATCAAAACCCCCTAATCTATGATTCTCTAGCGTGTCATCTATGCTCACTTATCCATCCATGAAGCTCCCTGGCATAGTTTTCTATGTTAAAGATGCTATATGAATGCAATTTTCCTTGTTTCAATCAACCTGTTTAACTTTAAAGTCCTGCTAAGAATGTAATATGTTTGAAGAACGGATAAAAAGTCTGAGGATAATACAAGATAAGTTTTGTTAAAATAGGCCTCACTTTCAAATCAAAACGAATGAGTCACGTGTGAGATCTGAAACTGCACAAAGGCAATACTGATGACATTACATGCATAAAATGCAACATTTTAAAAGTTAACATGAAAATATAAAACTCTAAAGTTATTTTTCCCCTTGTCTTCCTGTGCTATATGCTACATACATGCCCTGTGATCTGCTCCAAACCCAGAGTACTCTGGTAAGATAGCTGCATATCTTTAATTTTGGTAACTTGTGAATTCCCAATTATAATTGCTTCATGATTGGTGGCCATACCTTCAGTCCAAAACTCCAGAATTCCCTCTCTACTCCCTCCTCCCTCTCTACCTCATTTTCCTCCTTTAAGGAACTTCATAAATCTAAATATTTGACCAAGCTTTTTGCCATCTTTACCTAGTGTCTCCTTTTGTGACTCAATTTCCTACTTTGCTGCTGTGAATTGCCTTCGCACATTTCATTCTGTTGATAGTGTTATATATATATATATATGTGTGTTTGTAAATATGTGTAGGTTGTAACATTTCCAATTGTTCAAAACCTGCTTTTTGGTTTGGTTTCCTGGACAGTCTGTTCAATATTAATATTCTCCAGTGTACATTAACAGATGCAAGCTGCCAGTATCCCTGGTACAAGCTCCCATCTGTAGTAACTGATCTAACCATAGCCAAGGTATGGGAGAGCCACTACAATTGATTTCAGCACCCCTGGATTATGACAGGGCAATGAACAATGGGAATTTGCACTGCTGGCTAAGAGAAATACAAATTTGAGATTGAGTTAAAAATCACACAACACCAGGTTATAGTCCAACAGGTTTAATTGGAAGCACACTAGCTTTCGGAGCGATGCTCCTTCATCAGGTGATTGTGGAGGGCTCGATCGTAACACAGAATTTATAGCAAAAATTTGCAGTGTGATGTAACTATAAATTCTGTGTTACGATCGAGCCCCCCACAACCACCTGATGAAGGAGCATCGCTCCGAAAGCTAGTATGCTTCCAATTAAACCTGTTGGACTATAACCTGGTGTTGTGTGATTTTTAACTTTGTACACCCCAGTCCAGCACCGGCATCTCCAAATTTGAGATTAGCTGTGATCTATACTAGAGCTGTTGCTATCTGTGAAACCACATCACAGAGTCAGTCAACAGACACAACTTTGATGTTAGTGTGTAGGGGCATGTCCCATCAAATAGTTGTCACCACTATCCCTCAGTTCCTTTTCCTTCCTTTTCCTTCTTCTCTCTCATCACTCTGACTTGTCATTAAAGTGTCGGGACTCAAAACTCTGATGCAGTTTGATGAACAAATTTTCACCATTCCCTGCTCCCAGTCATTAGGGTCAATGCCATCACAGATTAAGCAAAGCTCCCAGAATGTCTTTGAAGTTTGTTCTTTATCTTTCTATGGAACATTAGCTGTATGAGAATTGGGAGGAGAAAGTGAGGTCTGCAGGTGCTGGAGATCAGAGCTGAAAATGTGTTGCTGGAAAAGCGCAGCAGGAAGAAGGGCTTATGCCCGAAACGTCAATTCTCCTGTTCCCTCGATGCTGCCTGACCTGCTGCGCTTTTCCAGCAACACATTTTCAGCTCTGAGAATTGGGAGGATAAGACCTGGAATGGGAGATGTTTTACAGTCATCCAAATATATTGCAGCACATTGAAATTGATTTTACTGAAGTTTTGCCTGAATATTTTTGACTTGGCTTCAAGAAGGCATTTGTTTGACAGTCCTCCTACTGAATCTAGAGGATGTGGCAGAGGCATTGTTTATGGGACATCTTTTGGACTTTATGCATCACTGATTCAGGGTCTAGCTGTCTTTACAGTATAGGGCATGAGGTGGTGACAATTGTTTTATGCAAAAGCACAAATGTAGTGCAGACAGGAAAGCCAGTGAGGGAGGAATGCATGTCTATTGCAGTTACATGTCAAGAAAATTTGCCCTATGGTTTCATAGTGAGTGAAGGTGGAAACAAAAATTTGATACGTCTTTAGATCGAAACAACCAAAAATGTCCACTTAACATTGAAAATGCTTGTCTAAAACATTTGTAAGTATATCCTAGAAAAATCGTATAATTTACTTAAGGTTAACTGTTTTCAAGCCTATATGGAGAGTGGGTGAGCTCATTGCACTGACATGGAGCTGATCAAGACCTTTTCACTTTTAGACTGGAATAAAGGAAGGATTGAAGATCACTTAGATCCTCTAGAAACCAGTCAGTGGGCCCTGGCAGCAATCATCTGTCAACTCTGTCAGCTTGCTGAGGATGATATGTTGCACAGGGAGGCCATAAAAAAGGGGAGAAAATGATCTAAAGTTCTTTTCTTAAAGGGTCCAGCAAGGATTCTGAACAGTTCTGTTCACCTGCATTATAAGCTATTTTATATCATAACTTCTTGAGTCTATCCAAAAATATATTGCTCTTTGCAGTGTAACTGAAGATGATAATCACGGTATTTAAGAATTCCCATTTTGCTCAACATTGCTTATGTGAAAGAAATGTCTTGCAGCACTTTATAAAAGAGAAAAACAGACATTGATCAGGGCGAGGAACACTTTCGGAGCAATAGATTGAAAGCATGGTCAAAGACTCAGATTCTAAAGAGACTTTTAAAAACATGGATTAAAAAAATGAAATGGCTTTAAAATAGAGTTACAGAGGGCATGGCCCTAATAGCTGAAAGATTAGATTTTTATGGGGAGCAGAGAGAGCAGGGACCTGCACTAATGCATGGTCAATGGAATAAAGGGAGTTGGGTGGAGTGTAATGTCACAGAATGTAACCAAAACAGAGTGGACAAGGTGCTGAGGGAGCCAACCTCTCCTCCATACCTGGCACCTTTCCCTCTGGCTACAGGAGGTGCAACATCCGCCCTCACACCTCCCCTCTTACCTCTGACCAAGGCCCCAAAGAATCATTCCAAGTCCAGCAGAGATTCACCTGCATTTCCTCGGACCTGATTTACCGCATTCATTGCTCCTGATGTGGTCTCCTTTATATCGGAGAGACCAAGTGCAAACTCTGGAACTGGTTCAGCGAACATCTATGGTCCACATGATCCAATCAACCCCATCTCCCAGTTCCCAACTCCCCCTCCCCCTCCCACAATGACATGTCCATCCTGGGCCTCCTCCATCGTCAAGGCCACACATGAACTGGAGGAAGAACATCTCATCGTCTCCCTCGGGAGCTTACAACCTTATGGCCTCAACATAGAATTCACCAGTTTCCAAATCTCCCCAACCCCCACCTTACCCCTCCCTCTCCACCCCACCCCCTTAACCTGACCCTAGCTATCCATCTTCCTTCCCACCCATCCGCTCCACCCTTCCCACTGACCAATTTCAATCACCTCCAACCTGCATCCACCTATTGCCATCCCACTTATCCTTTCCACTGTTCCACTCCTCTCCCTCTATTTGTTTCTCAGCCCCCTTCCCCCTCCCCAGTCCTGATGAAGGGTCCTGCCTGAAATGTTGACTCTCCTGTTCTTCTGATGCAGCTTGACCTGCTGGTGCTTTGTCCAGCTCCATATTTCATCGTCACCAACTTTCCAGTATCTGCACTCCTCACTATCTCCAAGATGGAATATAATGACGTAAATCTTCAGATCAATTTGCTTGGGGTTTCGGGGCCAGTGGATCTGGGCAAGGACAAGGATAGAAGAGTGGGGATATGTGCATTCGAACTCCTGACCTGCAGAATCCTACGACACCTAATTTTTTTGAAGAGTGGGACTCTAACCTACATTTTTGTGGCACTGGTAAAGTCAGAGCTAGAACAGTGCAAAAGCAGACACGTTATGTGAAGACCACAGTTTTGACCCTGCTGATTTTTATAAGGCAGTCCTCTTATTGATCTGAATGATCATCTTGGTTGAGTGCAGCCAGTGAGACCAAAAGGATGAATACTTAAGTGGGAGAGGGTGCATTAATTAATAAAGCTGGTCAGCACATAGCATTCATTGATATAATTTGGCATGGGGGTAAATTAAAGCCATGGAGAGGATGCAAATATGCGTTTGCTTAAATAGCCTTGGGCATGATGGAAAGCTTTTGGCCGAAACGTCACTTTCCTGCTCCTCGGATGCTGCCTGACCTGCTGTGCTTTTCCAGTACCATTCTAATCTTGACTCTAATCTTCAGCATTTGCAGTACCCATTTTCGCCTAGTATTGGGCATGAGCTGATTCAGGTTGCATGTGCACACAAGAAGGTTGTTGATGCTAGTAACAAAAGCAGCTTGGTTAGTTCACAGCACGGCTCCTCACACACAGATCGCAATGGGCCAAATCGTCCTTTTTTTGGGTTAAGTGTGATTCGCAGTGAGTTTATTGGGGGGAATTCCCAGCCACAAGACCAAACGGATTTGCTTGCCGCATCTTCACATACCTGCCACATTCATTGATGTTGCAGCTCCACAACATACATTGCGCGCAATTTCCACAGCATTCTACCACACACCGTTCCCAGGATAAGTCAGCACCCGTCAGATATCCACTGAAAACCTTGCAGTGATGCCACCTTTGGAAAGTCCACTGTGCACCTGGAAGAGAGTTGACATCTGGAAGCTGCCCTGCCCGGTTTTGGAGACTTGGTGGGAGAGATGGCTGAGAAGGGAAAGTCGGTACCGTGTTTCCCTAACAGGATCTTGGAGATCCTGATTGAAGGGGTGCTGCCACAAAGAGGTGTCTTCTTCCCAGAGGACTGGCAGAGGAGGTCACACCAACAGGCGATGCCAGCCTGGTCAGAGTGCGCCACACACACTATCTCTGGCATCTCAGCCAACTCTTATCAAGACTCAGGCTCTGACAGCCACTCTGTTGCATGCTGCACTTTCCCTCACTCACTCTCATAACAACCTATCCTCCTAACTCAGAATCCCCTCTATGCTGCCCCCTCAGTCCTTGGAATACCTCAGCACCTTTCCCCTCACCACATGCACCATTTTGTACATCCAATTGTGCCTTTCTTATTCATCCCCTTTTTGTCATTAGATTAGATTAGATTACTTACAGTGTGGAAACAGGCCCTTCGGCCCAACAAGTCCACACTGACCCGCCGAAGCGCAACCCACCCATACCCCTACATTTACCCCTTTAACCTAACACTATGGGCAATTTTAGCGTGGCCAATTCACCTGACCCGCACATCTTTGTGACTGTGGGAGGAAACCGGAGCACCCGGAGGAAACCCACGCAGACACGGGGAGAATGTGCAAACTCCACACAGTCAGTCGCCTGAGTCGGGAATTGAACCCGGGTCTCTGGCGCTGTGAAGCAGCAGTGCTAACCACTGTGCCACCGTGCCGCCCATTACAGTAGAGTACATCCCATAATGGGGAGGAGCAGTGCCGCACTGGTGAAGGGGGAAACTAGAATCCCTACCCTTGGAGGAGCAGACAGACACCTCTCCTGAGGAGATACACAGATGTCCATGTCTCAACAACTGAGTGAGTACAATTTGTCATCCGAGTGTAACTATCACATTAACCAGGCCGTCAGCATCGAACATCACTGCTAACCAGCCTTCTCACCAGTTTCTGCCTGTTACAGCTATACCCAACGTCCCAACCTGTGGACACTGGTTCCTTTCTCTCTCTCTCTCGCTCTCTCTCTCTCTTTCCCTCTCTCTTCCAGAAGGTCACATCCTTGACCTCTCTGGGTGTGGAAGCTTCAGCAAAGCAGTCTCCTGGCCCCCCTCATCATTTCCCAAGCCCTGATACGGACACCCTGGTGGGGGCTTTTAGACACACATAAGCCTAGGTGTCCAGGCTGGTGAGGCTCATGCAGGGACAGCTGGATTCCAGATGGATAAGGGAGAAATCCCTGAAGCTGTGGCACTCAGATGCCTGTGACCTGCTCAGCCTCAGGGAGGAGAGGACCTTGTGGTGCCCATGCTGAAGCAATGAAGGGTTGTTCAGATGCAGCAGACGGACATTGGGTAAATATCTTATCCAAACCGCTCATGATTTTATAAACCTCTATGAGATCACCCCTCAGCCTCTGACACTCCAGTGAAAACAGCCCTAGCCTATTCAACCTCTCCCTATAACTCAAATCCTTCAACTCTGGCAACATCCTTGTAAATCTTTTCTAACTCTTCCAAGTTTCGCAATATCCTTCTGGTAGGAAGGAGACCAACTTGCACACAATATTCCAAAAGTAGCCGAACCAATGTCCTGTACAGCCTCAACATGGCCTCCCAACTCCTGTACTCAATACTCTGACTGATAAAGGAAAGCATACCAAATCACTTCTTTACTATCCTATCTCCCTGTGACTCTACTTTCAAGGAGCTATGAACCTGCACTCCAAGGTCTCTTCGTTTAGCAACACTCCCTAGGACCTGACCGTTAAGCGTATAAGTCCTGCTCTGATTTGCTTTCCCAAAATGCAGCACCTCGCATTTATCTAAATTAAACTCCATCTGCCTCTTCTCAGCCCATTGGCCCTTCTGATCGATATCCCATTGTAATCTGAGGTAACCTTCTTCGCTGTCCACTACACCTCCAATTTTGGAAGTTGAGAAACAGTGGTGAATATTTAAGAAAATAGTTCATGACTCCCAGCAAAAGCATTTTTCAGTGACGAGAAAAGATTCTAGGAAGGGGATAAACCAACTGTGATTAACCAGGGGAGTTAAGAATAGCTAAAGATGGAAATGAGAAAAAAGTGTTGTCACAAAGACCTGAGGTAAGCCCACGAATTGAGAAAGTTTTTAAAAAACTACAAGACGACAAAAAAATGAAAAAGAGTGAGAAAATAAACTTGAAAGAAATGTCAAGATGGACAGCAAGGAAGAGGGAAGTAAAATGAACATAGGCCCCTTAGAGAAAAGGACTGGGGAAATAATAATGGGCACCAGGAAATAGCAGGAGTTAAATACATAGTTTCACCTTACAAGAATCTAATAGCATTCCAAAATCCCAAAATATTTGAAGGCAAAACAAAGAGAGCAGATAAATGCAATAACTTCAGATCAGAAAAAGTACTAGGAAAACTAATTTGAATAAAGACCAAAATGTCTGTTGGACCTGATGGGATAAATCCTAGGATTTTAAAGGAAATAGCGATTGAGATCGTGGACGCACTGGTAGTAGTCTTCCAGGAATCCTTCAACTCCAGAAAACCCTTAGAGGATTGGAAATCAGCCAATGCAGCATCTTTAGTTAAAAAGGGAGGGAGACAAAAAGTATATAACCATAAGCCAATTGGTTTAATGTCTGTTTTTGGAAAAATGTTAGAGTCTATTATAAGGGATGTAATACCACAGCATTTAGAACAACATAATATGATCAAGCTGCATCAGCATGGCCTCATGAAGGGGATATCATACCTGACAAATTTACTAGAGTTCTTTGGGGAGGTAACAAGTAGGATAGATAAAGGAAAAGCTCTAGATATAATATATTTGGATTTTCAGAAGGAGCTTGAGAAGGAACAGCACACGAGGATGCCTAATTAGATAAGATGTGGAGGTGCCATTGTTCAACTGGATTGGACAAGGTCAAAAATCACACAACACCAAATTATAGTCAAACTGGTTTATTTGAAAACACTAGCTTTCGGATCGCTGCTCCTTCATCAGTGTTAGTAACACCTGATGAAGGAACAGCACTCTGAAAGCTTGTGTTTTCAAATACACCCATTGGACTATAACCTGGCATCATGTGATATTTGACCTAATTAGATAAGAGCCAATGGTGCTGGAGGTAGTAAATTCGCATGGATTGAGGATTGGCTATCTAATACAAGACAGATAGTTGGAATAAGGAGGGCATTTGTAGTATGGCTACCTGTAAATTGTGAGAGAAAGTGAGGACTGCAGATGCTGGAGAGTCAGAGGCAAAATGTGTGGCACTGGAAAAGCACAGTAGGTCAAGCAGTATCCGAAGAGCAGGAAAGTCGATGTTTCAGGCATAATCCCTTCCTAATTAAGCCCTACTTCACTCCTGATGATAGGCTTATGCCCGAAAAGTCGAGTCTCCTGCTCTTTGGATGTTGCCTGACCTGCTGTGCTTTTCCAGTTCCACACTTTTTGAACCTGTAATTAATGCCACAGGGATCAGTTATTTAAACACATACTATTGACTTGAATAAGGGAAGTGAATGTACATAGCCAAGTTTGCAGGTAACAGGTGGGAAAGCAAGTGATAAGAATGCACAAAGAGTCTTAGGGGGTATAGACAGGTTAAGTGAGTGGGCAAACAATTGGCAGATGGAATATAATGTGAGGAAATATGAGATTATGCACTTTGGCAGGAAGAATAGAGGAGATGAATATTATTTAAATTGAGAAAGGCTGCAGAAAACGCAGAACAGAGAGCCTTGTCTGGGAATCACAAAAACCAAATCATAGAGTCATTGAGTCATACAGCATGGAAACTGACCCTTCGATGTCTAAGTAATAGGGAAGGCCAATGGAATGTTGATTTTCATTTCAAAGGAATGGAATGTAAAAGTAGGGCGATTTGGCTAACATTATACAATATTGTGAACAGTCTTGGGTCCCTTATCTAATGAAAGATATACTGGCATTCGAGGCAGTCCAGAGAAGGTTCATTAGGCTGATACCGGGGGAGCTGTCTTATGAGGAGACCTTGAGTAGATTGGGCCTGTGCTCATTTGAGTATAGAAGAATGTGAGGTGACATTATTGAAATGTACAGGATTGTTAGAGGACTTGACAGGATAGGTGCAGAAATGTTTACTTTATGTGACAGTCTAAGACGAGAGGGTGTAATCTCAAAATAAGCAGTCCAACACTGAAGACAGAGATAAGGAGGAATTTCTTCTTTTGGTGGGTAGTGAATCTGTGGGCTGTTGAGGTTGGGTCATTAACTATGTTCAAGTTTGAGATAGACAGATTTTTAATCAGTTAAGGAAAATCAAGTGTTATAGGGAAAAGGCAGAAAAATGGGAGTTGAGGATTATCAGATAATTTCATTGAATAGTGGAGCAGATTCGATGGGCTGAATGGCCTACTTCTACTCTTACATCTTATGGTCTTATGCAGACAAAGGACTGACCATGACCTGCTCCTGGCAGCTTCCCCTTGCAATGCCACCCCAGTCAGATGCTTGGCCACAGCCAAGGCCCAGGCCTGGAATGGTAGGCTGCCCTAGACAAATTGTGCCAGGCCGCACTGACTAGCAGTTGATCCCATGGACTTCACTGGGATCTGAGGCATGGCTGATTGCTTGCTGCAGATGCAGTGTGTTTGGCACATAATGCAGCAGTGACATTGACATGGCACGCTGCCATACAGAAAGATGTTCTGCCATTGAGTGAAGACTATGGAGCAGCACAACCAGGTGGTTATATGACTGCACCAACTGGCACTAAAATGTATGGCAAGGTGGGTCATGCATACTGTGGCCTTGCCAGCAGAGAGAGCAAGGGAGCAGCCATGGTGGATAGCATGTTCTAAGCCATGTTCTGGTTACCTGCCACTGAACTTTAATTGTGCCAGATGCCACCTTGTATTTCTGGTTGCAGAAGTGCTCTGCAAAGCAATTGTCATGCAATAACAGTGTGCCTATATTCTGGTGAGGGCTTACTGAATATTGGATACCACTGTCTATTGAGGAAGGGTACCCGCAGCAAGTATTCATGGATACTTTCAGCTGCTGTTTGCTCCTGGGCAACATGGAGGTCGTTTGGAGAAAGCAGCAAGCAGAATCTACCAGGAACCATTGGTTTCACTGACAGATGGCTTGTTGGGCAGGTTTGAGCAGATTGGAGGTAAGGTGTGTGGTCAGCAAGATTTCAACTGAGTGAGACAAAGGCCACGTTAGTGTATCTGAGAACTCGGTTCAAAGCGGGATTTTGGGCCAGAAGGAGAAAGGTGACCTTTAAGGAAGGTTTACTGCAGGATGCAAAGCATTCAGAATGAGTGGTGAGTGCGGGAGGACAAAAGATTGAATCAAGAAACCGACCTGCAGTGAGACCAGCAGCAGAACAATGTCACAAACCACAACATGAAGCAAGTGCTGGGAAAGCAGTTGTTTACGAGTTGGATTGGTGAACATTGCTCGTGCTTAAAGTAAAAGCAAGGTTTTCAGTTTTTGTTTAGGTCTCTAGTCTTTTTCTCTTGTTGAACCAAAAATAACATTTCTTTATGAAAAGCAGTTGCCTGATGAAGGAGCAACGTTCTGAAAGCTAGTGCTCCTAAATAAACCTGTTGGACAGTAGCCTCGTGTTGTGTGATGTTTTACTTTGTACACCCCAGTCCAACACCAGCATCTCCAAATCTTGGCAATGAAATGTGAACAGCAGGGCTCTAGAGTAAATAATGAATTAAATAAAATGAGATAGTAATGGTTGGATGGCAGATGTGTTGCTGCTGTAGAAGCTCCTGGACACCAACGTGATTCACAGAGAACCCAGTTATAATGAGTGTTTGCAGCTGGAGGAATTTTGGATGTGGTTTGCAAAGTTAGGTCTGAGCTGCAAGCATTACACTGCAGCAGGGAAAGGGAACGTTACCTGGACACTTTGATGCAGGTAAATGGTAGGGGGACAGTATAATTGGGGGATAGATATTGTTCTCTGCAACTGATAGCGGGAGTCCCAAAGACTGTGTTGCCTGCCCAGGGCCAGGGGTAAGGACATTCCTTGGGGCCGGAGCTTGGATTGGGAGAGGAAGGATGTAGCTGTGAGGACTGCAGGTGCTGGAGACCAGAATCGAGAGTGTGGTGCTGGAAAAGCACAGCAGGGAGGAGCAGGAGAATCAACATTTCAGGCATAAGCATTATCCATGTTGTACTAACTACATTGCTAGGCCTAGAAAGGCGATCAGGAGCTAAATTATAAAGCAGAACTTCCAAGGTAGTAATCCCGGGATTACCACCCAAGCTAAAGGTAAACTGACATGGGATAGATAAAGTTAAATCCGTGCCTCAAAGTTTGGTGTGGATTGAAGAATTTCAGTTCATGGGGCATTGAAACCAGGGCAGGCTTCATTTGAATCACATTGCAACCGGTGTCCATGCTATTGAATAACTAGAGCTCTAGAGAGGGCTTTAAAGTAATTAGAGGGAGAGGATTTGGGAGATGGGATACATAGGCTGGCAAAGAAAAAGGAAATAGCAGCATTGCAGGGCAGCTATTTCAATAATGATACATTGAGTGTAACAGAAAAGGATAGAGAATACAAACAGAGTCAAAGGGGGGAAATTATAAAAAATATAAAATGACAGTCTACTTAAAAGCTTATCTTTGAAATAAAGCAAATGAAATAATGGCACAAATTGTTTATTGGTATGACCTTTTGAATTAACAGAAATTCTGGAAGATGGGGAAACATTGTGGCTGTAAAAGCTGATCCTTTTTGAGGTATTTACAATTTTGGAGCTGATTTGTTCCAATTCCAAGAACAGTAATTACTGTTTTTTAAACAGGAGTATTGTTTTGGAACTTTCGGGGGAAAAAAAATCAAAACAACAGCAATTTAAAAAGGAGTAATAGACAAAGGCAGACACCACATGGGAAGTAATTCAAATGAGTAAGAAACCTACACTGCTGTCTGACACAGCAGTGAATCTGCACAGCTTCTGCCTCTGCTGTTTGAGTTCAAGTATCTCTGGACATCAGAGTGCATCTAAGAAAAAGTGAGGACTGCAGATGCTGGAGACCAGAGTCGAGAGTGTGGTGCTGGACAAGCACAGCAGCTTATGATGAAGGGCTTATGCCTGAAATATCGATTCTCCTGCTACTCCCTGCTGTGCTTTTCCACCGGCACAGTGGCACAGTGGTTAGCACTGCAGCCTCGCAGCGCCAGACCTGGGTTCAATTCCTGCCTCAGGCGATTCTTTGTGTGGAGTTTGCACATTCTCCCTGTGTCTGTGTGGGTTTCCTCTGGGTGCTCTGGTTTCCTCCCACAATCCAAAAATGTGCAGGAATTGGCAATGCTAAATTGCCCGTAGTGTTAGGTGTAGGGGAATGGGTCGGTGTGGACTTGTTGGGCCGAAGATGTTTCCACACTGTAAGTAATCTAAAAATGAACAAACAGTGAAATTCACAGCTGGCCTTGGAGCTCACAGCAGCTAAGTGGGTAGTTTTACAGTGTAACATTACTGTTTTTTTTTGTAAATCCACAATAGTGAGTAGAGTAGGTTCTTTTTGATTATCTGTCGCTTGATTAAGCTTTCAAAATATAAAGAAGCATAGGTAGTTTGGAGTAGTGTTTTTTAGAGAAGTAAGACTTTGCTATTTTCTGGGTCTGTAGGTTGTTAAGGTACAAAGATGACCTTTAGTAGAATGATGTGCTCTTCTTCTTGGATGTGGGAGATTTGGGACAATTTCCATGTTACTAATGATTATGTCTGGGGGTGGTAGAGAGGCAAAAGATTAATCTAAGACTGGTACTGCTGGAAAAAGGAGCAAGTCAAACAGTCAGGGCAGACAGGAACAATGCAGATAAAGAGGCAGGACTAATGAATTAAACTGCATTTGTTTCAATGCAAGAGGCCGAACAGGTAACGCAGCTGAACTTAGGGTATGGTTGGGAACATCAGACTGAGATATCATAGCAATTACAGAGAAATGGCTCAGGGATGGATTGGACTAGAAGCTTAATATTCCAAAGTATAGATATTACAGGATGGATAGAAATGGAGGCAAGAAAGATGGAAGGGAGTGTTGTTTTTGATTTGGGATAACATTGTGGCAGTACTTAGGGAGGATTTTCTTGGCAATACATCCAATAAAGTCATTTGGGTCGAACTGATAAATAAGAAAGGGATGATCACCTTACACTATGGATGCCCCAATACTCAGTGGGAAATTAAGCAATACATTTGTAAGGAGATCTATAAGAATAATAGGGTGATTATGGTAGGGGATTTAAACTTTCCAAACATAGACTGGGACTGTAATAGTGTTAAGGGCTTGGATGGGGAGGAATGTTTTGAGTGTTTTCATGAAAACTTTCTGTTTCAGTATGTGGATGTCCTTACTACAGAAGGTGCAAAACTTGATCTACTCTTGGGAAATAAGTCAAGGCAGGTGACTGAAATGTCAGTGGAGGAGCACTTTGGGGCCGGTGACCATAATTCTATTAGTTTTACAATAGTGACGCGAAAGGATAAACCTGACCCAAAAGTTAAATTTCTAAATTGGAGGAAGGCCAATTTTGTCAGTATTAGGCAAGAACTCTCTAAAGTTGATTGGGGGTGGATGTTTGTAGGTAATGGGATGGCTGGAAATGGAAAGGCTTCAAAAATGAGGTAACAAGAGTCCAGAGACAGTAAGTTCCTGTTAGGGTGAAAGGCAAGATTGATAGGTGCAGGGAATGCTGGATGTTTAGAGAAATTGAGGTTTTAGTCAAGAACAAGAAGGAAGCATATGTCAGGTATAGGCAACAGCGATCAAGTGAATCCTTAGAAGGGTATAAAGACAGTGCGAGTATACTTAAGAAGGACATCAGGAGGGCAGAAGGAGACATGAAATACCTTTGGCAAATAGAGTTAGGAAAAATCCAAAGGGATTTTATAAATACATTAAAGACAAAAGGGGAATTAGGGAGAGAATAGGCCCCTTAAAAATCAGCAAGGCCGATTATGTGTGGAACTGCAGAAGATTGGGAAGATACTAAACGAGAATTCTGCATCAATGTTTACTGTGGAGAAGGATATTCAAGTTAGAATATGGGGCAATAAATAGCAACATCTTGAAAAATGTCCATATTACAGAGGAAGAAGTGTTAGATGTTATAAAACACAATGTTGGATAAATTCCTGGCACCTGACAACTTGATGGGCAAGCTGTTGGAGGGAATCCTGAGGGACAGGATTTTCATGTATTTGGAAAAGCAAGGACTGATAGAAATGATCAACATGGCTTTGTGCATGGAAAATCATGTCTCACGAACTTGATTGAGTATTTTGAAGAGGTAATGGAGAGGATTGATGAGACTAGGACGGCGAAATTGATCTATATGGACTTCAGTGAGGCATTTGACAAGGTTTCTCATGGTAGATGGCTAGCAAGGTTAGATAATAGACAATAGACAATAGGTGCAGGAGTAGGCCATTCTGCGCTTCGAGCCTGGACCACCATTCAATATGATCATGGCTGATCATCCTTAATCAGTATCCTGTTCCTGCCTTATCTCCATAACCCTTGATTCCACTATCCTTAAGAGCTCTATCCAACTCTTTCTTAAATTAATCCAGAGACTGGGCCTCCACTGCCCTCTGGGGCAGAGCATTCTACACAGCCACCACTCTCTGAGTGAAGAAGTTTCTCTTCATCTCTGTTCTAAATGGTCTACCCCGTATTTTTAAGCTGTGTCCTCTGGTTCGGCACTCACCCATCAGCGGAAACATGTTTCCTGCCTCCAGAGTATCAAATCCTTTAATAATCTTATATGTCTCAATCAGATCCCCTCTCAGTCTTCTAAACTCAAGGGTATACAAGACAAGTCGCTCCAGTCTTTCAGCGTAAGGTAGTCCCGCCATTCCAGGAATTGACCTTGTGAACCTACGCTGCACTGCCTCAATAGCCAGAATGTCTTTCCTCAAATTTGGAGACCAGAACTGCACACAGTACTCCAGGTGTGGTCTCACCAGGGTCCCGTACAGCTGCAGAAGAACCTCTTCACTTCTATACTCAATCCCTCTTGTTATGAAGGCCAGCATGCTATTAGCCTTCTTCACTACCTGCTGTACCTGCATGCTTACCTTCATTGACTGGTGTACAAGAACACTGAGATCTCTTTGTACTGCCCCTTTACCTAAATTGATTCCATTTAGGTAGTAATCTGCCTTTCTGTTCTTGCCACCAAAAGTGGATAACCGTACATTTATTCACATTAAACTGCATCTGCCATGCATCTGACCACTCACCTAACCTGTCCAGGTCACCCTGTAATCTCCTAACATCCTCCTCACATTTCACCCTGCCACCAGCTTAGTATCATCAGCAAATTTGCTAATGTTATTACTAATACCATCTTCTATATCATTAACATATATTGTAAAAAGCTGCGGTCCCAGCACTGATCCCTGCGGCACCCTACTGGTCACTGCCTGCCATTCTGAAAGGGAGTCGTTTATCACTACTCTTTGTTTCCTGTCAGCCAAATAACTTTCAATCCAAGTTAGTACTTTGCCCCCAATACCATGCACCCTAATTTTGCTCACTAACCTCCTATGTGGGACTTTATCAAAAGCTTTCTGAAAGTCCAGGTACACCACATCTACTGGATCTCCCTCGTCCAACTTCAGAGTTACATC
>NC_057714.1:7605516-7660671 GCF_004010195.1 Chiloscyllium plagiosum | reverse complement strand
AGGAACTGGAAGCAAACCGGAGATAATCACCTTGGACATCCTGCTTTTCAGCCTTCTTCCTAGTTCTCCGAAGTCCCGCTGTAGTATGTTCTTCCTCTTCTTCCTGACATCATTTGTGCTGACATGTACCACCACCTCTGGCTCTTCACCTTCGTCCTTGAGGATGTCCTGCACTCTGTCTGTGATGTCTTTAACCTTGGCACCAGGAAGGCAACACATCATCCTTAAATCCCGTCTGCTGCCACAAAAACCCCGGTCAGCTCCTCTCACTATGGAGTCCCCTATTACCACGGCTCTGTGTGATGTCTGACCCTTCTGCTCTGCCTCCACACCAACTTTTGATTGACAGACCTGGCTGCCTCGCGGACTGGCAGTGTCATCTGTCTCTACTGTTTCCAAAAGATTCAACTTGTTCCTGACAGGTACTTCCCCCGGCATCTCTTGCACCTGTCTCCTCTCTGCCTTCCTCATCATCCGCTGTCTTCTGCTCTCTTCTGGTATGGTCAGTGTAATAACCTCACTGAAGGTCTTGTCCAGAAAGATCTCGCTCTCTCAGATGAGCCTAAGGCCCTTGAGTTCTTTCATCAGTGCTGCAATATGCTCTAACAGTAGCTGAATGTGCACACACTTTCCACACTTATACGAGCCAGACACACCAGAGTCGTTGACCTCCCACATCAAGCACGTAGCACACTGAACCAGCTGGGCAGTCATGTCTTCACCCTCTTCAACTGTGGTGTAATCACTTCACTCAACCTCCTTGTCAAAGACTCCTGAGCTAAAGCCTCACACTTCAATCCACAGGAACTTCCTTAGACCTTCTTTTTGGGGCAAGTCTGTGGACATATGGAACACAGGGAGAAACAGCTAGTTGAATACAGAACTTGCTCAAAGGTAAAAGGTGAGTGTGGTGGTAGTGCATTCTTTCTCAGACTGGGGGGCCTGTGATCAGTGGTGTGCCACAAGGATCAGTGCTGGGTCCACTGATTCCCGTCATTTATATAAATGATTTGGATGTGAACTTACTATAGTTAGTAAGTTTGCAGATGGCTCCAAAATTGGAGGTATACTGGAGAGTGAAGAAGACTACCTCAGAATAAAACAGGATCTAGATCAGATGGGCCAATGAGCTGAGGAGTGGCAGATGGAGTTTAATTTAGATAAATGCTCTCTATTGCTCTCTCACAATTTACCAAAGTCTCTCCTCTCTCTCACTACTTACTGAACCTTATTTTTTTCTCTCCAATGCTGCCAGAACTGCTGAGTTTCTCAAGAATAATAGAGGTTTATGGGAAAGTTATGGTGATAATTAATGGTGATTTCAGTCTACATTTCGATTACATGATTCACATTCACAAAGATAAGCTGGAGGATGAGTAAATTCTACAGTGAATGAGCATTCAGGCTATGTCAGGCCTGATAACAAATAACACGACAGATTAACGAATGGCCTTTTGATAAAGGTAGCTGCAATCGTAATTTGATTGAATTTTGGATTCAGTTTGAGAAAGAGAAGTGTGCATCTAAGATTAGATTAGATTACATTACAGTGTGGAAACAGACCCTTCGGCCCAACAAGTCCACACCGACCCGCCGAAGCGTAACCCACCCATACCCCTACATTTACCCCTTACCTAACACTACGGGCAATTTAGCATAGCCAATTCACCTGACCTGTACATTTTTGCACTGTAGGAGGAAACAGGAGCACCCGGAGGAAACCCACGCAGACACGGGGAGAACGTGCAAACTCCACACAGTCAGTCGCCTGTGGTTACCTTGAACTGGATTACTAAGTTAAAAGATGGGTGCACAGAGGCACAGTGGATGATAACTAAAGAGATGGTTCAGAATACTCAAAAATATACAGACATGAGGAAGATTCTAAATAAAGGTTGCACCGTGGCTAACTATGGAATTTGAGTATCGTACAAAATCGAAAAAAATGTATATAATTCTGCAACAATAAGAGACTGGTCTAGAAGATTGGACAGAATGAAAATAACAGCAAAGAATAACTAAATGATTAATAGAGAGGGAGAAATTTAGAGTATGAGAGAAAGTTAACTAGAAATATAAAAACAGAAAGTAAGTGTTTCAACTGATACTTAAAAAGGAAACAAATAAGTAAAGTGAGTGTGGTTCTCGAGAGAGTGAGTCTGGAGAATTAATAACGAAAAACAGAAATGAGAGATGAATTGAACGGATAGTTTCCATCTGTTCCTCACTACACAAATAACATTCCAGAAATAATTACAAATAGGAAACCGAAAGGAAGTGAGGAATTCAAAATAAATACAATCACCAGGGAAAAGACAGAGATGTACAGCATGTAAACAGGCCCTTCGGTCCAACTCATCGATGCTGACAAGATATCCTAAATTAATCTAGTCCCATTTGCAAGCACTTGGCCCAAATCTCTCTAAACCCTTCCTATTCATATACCCATCCAGATGCCTTTTAAGTGTTGTAATTGTACCAGCACCCCACCATATCCTCTGGCAGCTCATTCCATACACGTACCACCCTCTGCGTGAAATATTTGCTCCTTAGATCCCCTTTAAATCTTTCCCCTCTCACTATAAACCAATGTTCTCTAGTTCTGGACTCCCCCACCCCAGGGAAAAGCTCTTATCTATTTACCCTATCCATGCCCCTCATGATCTTATAAACCTCTACAAGGTCATCCCTCAACCTCTGACGCTCCAGGGAAAACAGCCACAGCCTATTCAGCCTCTCCCTACAGCTCAAACCTTCCAACCTTGGCAACATCCTTGTAAATCTTTTCTGAACACTTTCAAGTTTCACAATGTCCTTTCTATAGCAGGGAGATCAGAATTGCACACACTATTCCAAAAGTGGCCTAACCAATGTCCAGTAGAGCTGCAACATGACCTCCCAATTCTGACACTCAATGCTCTGACCATTAAAGGAAAGGACACCAAATGCCTTCTTCACTATCCTATCTACTGTGATTCCACCTTCAAGGAATGATGAACCTGTACTCCAAGATCTCTTTGTTCAGCAACACTCTCCAGGACCTTACTATTAAATGTATAAATCTTGCCCTGTTTTGCCCTTCCAAAATACAGCACCCCACGTTTATCTAAATTAAACTATGCCAAGAAAATTATTAGAACTAAAATCTGATTGGTCCAGTGGCTCTAATAATGGACTTCGGGTGAAAAGAAGACAAGATTAGAGATGAGGTAACATTAAGAGAAGTGGCGATCAGAAGATGATAGGAAATGATTACAACAACGTAGATTACAACAATTGTTAAAAAAGACAGAACTGAAGGCTCTGTTTCTGAATGCATGTAACATTCATAATAATCAATGTGGCTGCTGAGACAGTAGATGATTGGCTTTAATTTTTCAAAATTACCAAGATCCTTGGTAAGGTCACGTTGGACAGAAAATAATAAAAGTGAGTTATCTATATAATAAATGAGGGAGACAGAAAGGAGAGAACTAAACATAATGCAGCCTAACATATGTCTTCAGGAAAATACTAGAGTATATTGTTAAGATGATTATAGTAGGACACTTAGAAAATCTTAATTTAATAAGGCAGAATCAACTGGATGTTCTGAAATGTTGATGAATCATGCTTGACTAATTTAATAGAATTTTCAAGGAAGTAACAAGATAAAGGAAATCAGTGGATACACTATGATTGGATTTCCAAAAGATATTTGGCAAGGTGTCACATCAATGGGTTACTGTCTCAAAATAAGAGCTTGATGTGCAGGGAGGAACATATTAGCGTGGGTGGAGCATTGGTGGGCTAATAGGAAGCAGCCAGCAGGCATAAATAGGTCAATCCTTTCAATTCTAGGACTGGATGTGACAAGTGGTGTATCACAGGGATCAATGTGGGGCCTCAATTATTTACAATCTATATAAATGACATGGTGAAAGGACATATGATTGTTAAATCTGCTGATTCTAAAAAAAAGTTAAGAAATAAGTTGTGAATCGGCCAAAAGAGTTCAGAATTTTATCATAATAGAGAACGTCTGTTAAGTATCTGAAGAGTCATGAATGGTGCTGAACATTATGCAATAATCAATTAACATCCTCATGTCAGACATTTTAATGGAAGGAAGGCCATCGATAACCTACTTAAAACGATGAAGGTTGTGTCTAGGACACTACACTAAGGAACTCCTGCAGAGAAGTCCTAGAATTGAAATGATTGACCTTCAATGATCATGACCATTTTCCTTTGTGCTCAATATAACACCAACCAGCAGAGCTGTATTTTTTCATGTTTGGACAAAGGCTACATACAGTCAGAAACTGCGTAGTCCTCAATCTAAGCATCAATGAGCAGGTCAATGCAGGTATATGCCACTTGATAACACTGTCAATGATGCCTCAAATCACTCTGCTGATGACAGTTGAAATTGTTCAGATGTCAAATTTATCAAGGAGTTTCCAAGCAAGTGTGGATTTTTTTTTTAATTGCGAGGTATATCAACCTTCATGTAACCATGAATCACGAACCATGGAATTCGTGTAGCATGACTGATTTCCCAAACTATCATTTTCCCAATGGAATGCTCATCAAGTCAACATTTTGATGGATGGCTCTAAATGTTTATAGAGTGGAAATGATTGTCTGAGTAAAGAATTAAGTATGAAAGTGAAAAGTCAATTTACGCAAGGAATTAAATTTTTAAGATATTATACACATCAATTAAATGCTTGTTTACATAAGAAATTTCAATGCTTGAATGCTTTTCATATGAACAATTCTTTTTTGAATACTGGTCTCATAAATAGGCAGATAAGTTTATTTTTGGTTGACATGCCTCCAAGGGCAGTAGTGGTAGCACTTTGGAATCGAGGATGATATCTGGCAGGCTAATTGAGTCTTCAGATGACCAGTGTTGGGTCCGAGCAGGATCTGCAGTGAGGGCACGATGTTGAAGCCTTGCTGCTGAAGAACCAATGACATTGGATGGGCCAATGGGTCCAGTTGTGTGAAAACAGCCCTCCTCAGCAGGTTCTCTTCTCCCAGCTCTCCCTTGGCAATGATCAAAATGGAGCAAATAGAGTATGTAGCCCTTGGCTGGCTTCTTTCTCCTGTCTATTTAGCTGCTGTTCCACTTTTGCTGCTGTTGAGGAGCCGAGTCTCGAAGAGGCTTGTGCTTTGATGGATCAGGAGGTGCTATGTCAAGCAGTCTGCTGCTTTCTCTTCCCAGTCAGTCGTGACAATCTCTTCATGTTTTACGATGACTTTCAGCATATGCTTATAGCTTAGCCTTTTCCTTTGACTGCCATGTAGGCATTGCCATCAGAGAACTAGAAGAAGAGAATTGGCCAAGGAGGACAACAGAACACAATGGCCAATCCATTATAGTTGGTTCTTCGGAAGCAAATCTTTGATCTTGTAGATATAACTGTAAGGAGCACTGTGTAGTGGTCCAGCAGTCCTCCCATTTGATCCCCAGGATTTGACTCACACACCACTGTGAACCTCTCAAGGATTTTATTGTCATGTTGGTAGTTAGTTCAGGTTTTGCTGCAGTCCAGGAAGGTGACCAACACAATAGCCTTTGAGGCCGGGACTTCCAGAAGTTCTTGTTGTCAAAGATATGTTGCTGTAATTTGAAGAGGGCAGCATTGGCATATTTCACCCAGTGCCAGACTTCTCATAGAACCCTTACAGTATGGAAAGAAGCCATTCAGCCCATCAAGTCTGGACTGACACTCAAAAGAGCATCCCAATCAGACATAGAAACATCATTCTTTCCCCATAACACCACATTTACCATGATTAATCCATCAAGCCTGCATATCCTGATCACTATGGGACAATGTAGCAGCTCCAATCCACCTAATCCGCACACCTTTACACAAGAGCACCGTGAGGAAACCCACGCAGATCTGAAAGAATGTGCAGTCTCTGCACATACAGTCACCTGAGGCTGGAATTGAACCCAGGTCCCTGGCACTGTGAGGCAGCGGTACTAACCATTGAGCCACTATTCTCATTGATGGAAGAGTGCTTAATGAGACATGGCAGCAGAGACTCCAGAGCACCCTATCTACATTGACATCAATGGGGGAGGAGTGGGGATGTTGAACTAGCCTGGAGAACATTGGTGGAGGACGTCAATCTTTGCAATGTTTGGGTTTAGGCAGAGCATCATTTAGGAGGTACTGAAAAGGGCAAGCTTCCTTTGTACATCCCGTGAGGAGTGAGTAATCATGCAACAGGTATCTGCAAACTGAAATGCTGGATGTTGACAGCAGTGACCATAAGTGACCAAGGCTGAAAGGTTTCCTATCCAAACCATACTCAATGCTGACACCAGGCAGTAGGTCATCTTCCCTGATCTGGATGTAAAGCTGTTAGTTTTAGCTCCTCCATTTGGCATCAGGATCAGGATGGTGACATATTTCAACCAGGAAGTGCAGGAGAGTGGTTCACAATTTGGAGAATCAAATATCTTTGTTAGATTGAAGAAAGATGAGGAAAATATCAAGGTTTTGCTCTCAGCATGTTCCCTGAATGTGCCTAGCCGTGAAGACCAGATCATTATCCTAGGAGAAAGTGAGGACTGCAGATGCTGGAGAAGCTTTCCTCATTCCTGAAGAAGGGCTTATGCCCGAAGCGTCGATTCTCCTGTTCCTTGGATGCTGCCTGACCTGCTGCGCTTTTCCAGCAACACATTTTCAGCTCAGGTCATAATCCTGCCATGGTCAAGGGGACACGATGGGTATCTGGTACGACCTCCTCAGGGACAGGGCAAAGGCAGTTTCCCAGGATAGGCAGGCAATGGTGTAAGCTCTATTCCTGACAAAGGGCTTTTGCCCGAAACGTCGACTTTCCTCCTCCTCGGATGCTGCCTGGCCTGCTGTGCTTTTCCAGCACCACTCTAATCTAGACTCTGGTTTCCAGCATCTGCAGTCCTTGTTTTTATCTAGGCAATGGTGTAATGATACTGTCACTGAACTGGTAATCTAGAGACCTAGGATGCAAGACTGAATTCAACTGCAACAGATGTGGAATTTAAATTCAATTTTGAAACATCGGAAATTGAATGATGACCACAAAATTCTCGTCAAAAGTTGTAAAAACCTATTTGATACCCTCACGTCCTTTAGGAAAGGAAAATAACTGTCCTTTCCTGGTCTGTCTTCCATATGTCTTCAGACCAATGTGCTTGACTCTTAACTGCCCTTTGAAATGGTTTAGCAAGCCAGTCAGTTGTATCTAAATGCTAAAGAGTCTCAACAGAAGGAATGATACAGGACAGATGACCAAGTATAAACCTAAGAATCTGGATTAACAATTGCAAGTTAAGCCCTGGCCTCCTTACTAACATCTGGGGGCGAGTGCCAGAATTGAGAGACCTGCTCACATAAAGTCGTCAAGCAATAGCGTGATCCTCCCAAGATCATGCCTTATACACAATTTCCCATTGAAACAATCACCATCCCGGGGTATCTCCTGTCCCACTGGCTGGACACACTATCACAACAGTGTTGTAAAATCAGGAGGAAATTGCCCTGGGAGTCCATGACATCAGCTTTGGATTCCATGAAGTCTCATGTTGTCAGGTCAAACATGAGCGAGGAACCCATTAGCTGATTACCACAAGTAGAGCTTCAACCGACCCCTCAGATATTGAATCTGCACTTCTCTGTGTTGAAAGAAGTGCTGAAGGTAGTGAGGGCAAAGAATGTACCCTGGAGGATGGGTGGCATCTTCAATATGGTTCAGCAGCTGGTCAAGTCTAAAATGACATTGCTGCTAAACTGGGGTCTGCAGAAGGTGGTGCAGAAACCAACAAGAGCTGAATTCCAGAGGTGATAAAAAAGTAACTGCCCTGACATTAAGACCACAATTGACAGAGTGTGGCATCAAGGAGTCCTAGCAAAACTAGAATCAATGGGAACTGGGGGCAAAGTCTGCACTGGCTGAATCACAATGGCACAAGTTAATTGTGGTTATTAGTAATCAGTCATCTCGGTTCCAAGAAAGGTCTATAGGAGTTCCTCAGCATCGTGTCCTTAAGCCAAATATCTTTGTGTTTTGAAGAAAGAGGGGTGCTTATATTGAGGCATGTTCCCTGACCTGACTTGACTGCAAACATTAAACTATTGTGGGAGAAACCAGACAAGAGGACACAATTTAAACATAAGATGATTTAAGAGGAATTCTCTTATTTATCCACAGGATGTGGGAATCATTGACTAAGCCGGCATTTATTGCCTGCCCCTAATTGCCCAGAGGGCTGTTGACAGGCAACCATATTGCTGTGAGTCTGTTGTCATATGCAGGGCAGAGCAGGTAAGGACAGCAGTTACCCTCCCTTCCCTAAAGGAAATTAGTGAATCAGATGGGTTTTTACATCAACCAATAATAGATTCATGGTCTTAATTCCAGATTTTTGTTGAATTCAAATGCCACCATCTGCTGTAGCACAATTCAAACATGGGACCCAAGAACATTAGCTGAGTTTCTGGAGTAATAGTCTAGTGACAATACCATTAGGCCATCTTCTCTCCCTCGTGACATTGCTCATAAAATCCTGAATCTTTGAAACGGTATTCTCCAGAGTGTGGTGGACACAAGGCCATTGCATATTTTTAATACAAGTTTCTTGCCTTACAACTGAGTCACAGCTATCAGGAATAGATGCAAATATGGATTTGTAGCCACCATCAGATCAACCATGATCTTATTAAATGGATCTTGGGAGTGGTCAGGAACGCTTTAGGGGGCTATTAGGAAGGTTAATGGAATATTGTTACTGCCATCTTAGGAACAATTCCATTGAATCTTGTTGAACGCCCACCATGACAATAATGTCCTTCCTACAGGAAGGAAACCAAAACTGCACATAGGGGATCCCCGATTTACAAACCATCTGACTTACGAACGCACATACTTATAAATGCGATCCTATTGGCGTAGGGTGGGATCGTTTTAATGATCCAGAAATACAAATATTTCCTGGACTTACGAATGGCTACTTTTTTTGTCCTGCATTGTTCCAACTTGCACAGAAAGAACAGAACGGTTCATGACCGAGGAACTGCCTGTATAGTCCAGGTGCAGTCTAACCAAAGTACTTTACAACTGAAACAAGACTTCACTACATCAGGACTCAAATGGATGATAATGGTTAACATACGATTAGGTTTCCTAATTGCTAGCTGCATTTGCATGTGAGTCTTTAGTGACTTATTGACGAAGTCACCCAGGTCTCTTTGTACAACAACCACTTTCTAGCCTCGTACCATTTAGGAAGTATTGTTTACATCTGTTCCTCCAAAGTGGGTAAACTTTTTTCTAATACATCATATTTCATCTGCCATGTATTTGCCCACTCAACAAGTCTGTCCAAACTTTTCTTGAAGCTTCTTTTCATCTTCCTCACAGCTCACATTCCCATCTAGCTTTATGTCATCCATAAACCTGAAAACGTTACATTTGGTCCCCATCTCCAGCTCATTGATATATACTGCTGAGGACCAAGTATTGATCCTTGCAGTATTTCATTAGTCACACCCTGCCACTGCAAGAGTGATCTGTTTATTCCTATTCTGTTTTCTCCCTATTAGACAATCTTTAACACATGCCCGTACGTTACCTCCCATCCCAAGTGTTTCAGTTTTCATAACTAACCTCCTGTGGGGAACTTTATTAAAAGCCTTCTGAGCTTTCAAATATACTATGTCCATCCCCTCCCCATATCATTTCTGTTACAAACACCCTCTCAACAGATTCACCAAACATGATTTCCTTTGCACAAGTCCATGTTGGCTATTATTATTATCTGCAATGACCTAATGGTATAATGGCTGCACTGTTAATCCAGAGATCCTCGACATGTTCTAGGGACCTGGGTTTGAATCCTGCCACAGCAGGTGTGGAATTTAAATTAGATAAAAATCTGGAGTTAAAAGTCAGATGATGACCATGAAATCTTTGTTGATTGTTGGGAAAAACCCATCTGGTTCACTAATGTCCTTTAGGGAAGGAAACAGCCATCCTTACCTGGTCTGGACGACATGTGAGTCCAGACTCACAGCAATGCAGTTTACTCTTAACTGCCCTTTGGGCAACTAGGGGTGGCAAGAAATTCTGGCCTAGACACTGACGCCCTCTTCCCGTGAATGAATTTTTAAAAATTTATAACATCCTTTAAAATAGATTCTAATGTTTTCCCAACTACTAATGTACTGATGTAACGACTAACAAATCCCTATTTTGTCTCTCCCTTTCTTCTTAAGTAGTGGGCTGACATTTGCTACCTTCCAATTTGCAGGATAATTCCAGACTCTGTAGAATTTTGAAAGGCTGTCACCAGTGCATCCATTATCTCCATATATAATCTCTTTTTACACTCTGAGATATAGCATAGCATGACCCAAAACCCATGACCCATGGCCCTAATAGAACTTCAGTTCCATTAATTTCTCCAAAACAACTTTCTTTCGATTCCACATTTTCCCTAGTCCCTTGGATCTCTAATTCTTGGAGATTTCTTGTATTTTCCTCAGCATAGACAGACAAAAAGCAATCATTTAGCTTCTCTGTCATTTAATTATTCCTTATATAAGTTCTGACTCTATCTATAAGGGACACACATTTGTTTTAGCCAACTCCAGAATCTCATCCTCCACAGCTTTAGTGCCCATTATGTTTATCCAGTCAATATACAGATTGAAGTTATGATTACCATGGTATTGTAATGTTTCTCTAATTCTCATGATTAATATCAAGTCTGCACAACTACTACAGTTTGCTGGCCGGTGAATGACTGCTACTAATGATTGCTGTCCTTTGCTTTTTTTTATTCCCACCAAACCAGGTTTTGTTCTTCCCATCTGAGATCCTCTTTTACTAACGTATAGATCCTATCGCTCATTATCAGCATTATATTGTCTCCTTTTCCTTTTGCCTGTCCTTTCTAAATGTCCATAATCCTTGAATATTCAGTTCCTAGTCTTGGTCACCCTACAACCATATTTCTGTATTGGTGATTGGACTATGTCCATCTACTTTTATGTGTGGCATTAAATGATTTACCTTGTTGTGAGTGCTACATGCATTCAGGTAGTGTGCCCTTAGCTTTGTTCTTTTTTGACATTATTCCATATTCAAAGTTAAGTGGATTCTTGTCTTCTAATTTCACTTGCCAATTTTGTGCTTCCTGTTACCAGCTCAGTTCCATTCCAATTTGAGATACTTCTTGAGTTCCCAGCCTTCTGACAAGCTCATTCAAACCTTCTCTCCTGAGGAAATCCCTCTGAGATGATATTAGTCCCCATCTTGTTAAGGTGTAGTGAGTCTGGCTTGCACAGGTCCCACCTCCCCCAAGCTGATCCTCAGGTCTCCAAAATCTGAAGTTTATCCTTTTACATTAATTCTCCAGCCATGTGTTTAACTAATCCTCCTATTTCTATTATCATGACCACATGTCAGTGCGAGCAACCTTCAGATTATAACTCTAGATGTTGTCCACTTGTCAATTTCCATCTTTTCTAGAAATATAAATTAGTCAATGCCAGTTATGGATGCGGATCAGCAGCAGAGTAAAGAGCTTAATATCAATAAGTACTGTTAGTTGTGTAATGTTTCCCTGGTTTGTTTCTGATCGTGATTGAAAGAATTGAGTCAAGATGAAGGACTGCCTGATTTTTTGTAAATAGTGGAGGTACCTTAAAGTGCTCTGAGGTCAAAGTGCAGAGGATGTTTTGTAACAAAGTTCTTAAACTGGGTGGTGATAAAGTCCCCCCTCCCACATCAATATGGATTCTCTGGTGGTTCCCTCAGTCGCCTGCACCTTCTACTTCCTTATTAATTTCCTGCTCCCTGAACCTCCTCCTATAACTCATGACCTCGATCCTTTGGTCCAATTGCTTGTTATATTGGTTGTTGCCCCCTCATGATTACCAATTTGCAGAACACTCAGCAAATCAGTAACAAAACTGGAGATCTTCTCTGCCAAGTATGACAGACCGCCTCTGGAACAGTAAGGGCCTTGATATCTCTGCTTGAGGAACCCAGTGGTTTGCTTGGCCACATTTCTGGTGATTCAGTGAATCTCATTGTTTGAATGCTCAATTTGTACTGATACACTCCTCGGACATAAACCATGGTATCAGAGGTTATTCCTCATTGTTCACTGGCCAGCCATGGACATTGCATTGGAACTCAAAGAGTCACAGGAAGGATGTCTCATTAGCAATATCTAATGGCAGCTTAGTGAATAAAAGATACTTACCTTCAAGGTGCGCAGCGAGTGGTCACACACAGTACATACATTGAAGGAATAAAACCTGCATGACCAAACAGCAGTGGTCATGCAGGTTTGGTATTAATTAGGAAAATTAGAGAACCATGTAGCATGGATAATATAATAATTGTAGATAACTTCAATCTGAATATTGACTGGGTAAATTTTATGGGCACTAATTAGCCTGGATCTCTGAATTATTGACCCAGTGACAAATCCACTTGCCACTGCTTCCTCCTCAACACAACTACATGTGTACAGTCAATGGCTCCCCAAACCATTGGACTGATGTGAACCTGTTGACTACTGAAGACCTCTTCCCCTCGGTTTATCTGACAACTGGGAACTCAGTCATCAGACCTTAGCAAAATTGTAGACAATTGTGACTAGCGACTGATTTTACTACCCTCCTCTGGCTGGCCAAGCTCATCCGCACTGTGAACAAATTCTCCTTTAACTCCTCTCACTTTCTTCAGATCAAAGCTGAGGCTATGGGCGCTTGCATGACCTCCAGTTATGCCTGTCTCTTTCTGGGGGTGCGTGGAACATTCCTTTTTCCAGTCATACTCAGGCCTCCACCACAACTTTTTCTCCAGTACACCAATGACATCATTGGTGCGGCTTCCCTCTCTTGTCTGGAACTGGAAAGGTTTATCTATTTTGCTTCCCATTACCGCCCTGCAGCTAGTCCATCTCTGACGCCTCCCTTCAATTCCTTGACATGTCTGTTTCCATTTCTGGGGATAGGCTGGCCACCAATATCTACTACAAATCCACTGACTCACAGAATTCCTTTAATCTGAAAACAGGCCCTTCGCCCCAACA
Organism: Chiloscyllium plagiosum; assembly: GCF_004010195.1. Classification (NCBI taxonomy): domain Eukaryota; kingdom Metazoa; phylum Chordata; class Chondrichthyes; order Orectolobiformes; family Hemiscylliidae; genus Chiloscyllium; species Chiloscyllium plagiosum. Next base: position 7,647,578 of record NC_057714.1, on the reverse strand, counting down.
ACTCCACACAGATCCCCTAAAGAGTAACCCATCCAGACCCATTCTCCTACCCTATTATCCTATATTTACCCCTGACCAATGCACTAATCTATACATCTTTGGATTGTGGGAGGAAACTGGAGCACCCGGAGGAGACCCACGCAGACACAGGGCAAATGTGCAAACTCCACACAGACAGTCGCCTGAGGATGGAATCAAACCTGGGTCCCTGGTGCTGTGAGGCAGCAGTGCTAACCACTGAGCCACTGTGCCACCCGCAGTTTCGTTACCTTCAGACAGTTTAGACTCCTCCAGTTATCTTGACTACACATCCTCACAGTCAAGTGTATGGTGCTGGAAAAACACAGCAGGTCAGGCAGTATCTGAGGAACAGGAGAATCAACGTTTCAGGCATAAGCCCTTCATCCCTGATGTGTGTGAACTTGCAGTAACTGTTCACATACACGCTCTCTCTCATACGCACACACATGCATCCCCCACACTCACTCCACGCATGCACCATCTCACAGGCTCACACCCCATCACACTCATATGCATACTTGACCAAGTTTACACAAACACATGACACACTCTTTCATATGCACTCACACCCACATGCACACACTAACATACACACATCCACTTTGTCTCTCCTGCATGCACACACATATAAGTTTGTGGGGTGAACTTGTATTTGCAGAATTACATTTTATTTTGCTCAAAAACGGCATAAATCCATGTAAGATTCTGTAACCCAACTTTAGAAATAGAATTGACTCAACATTGGTACAGATTTCATCTTCACACATTTAATACATTGTCTGCGCTGAGATGACACCTATTATTAGAAAAGCTGACACCACCTTGAGAATGTAATTTTGGGATTTATGTATTAAAGAACCTAAAACACCATATTCCATTCTAAAAGATGAAAGACTTAATCTAAATTTGTTTAAGAACTATAACCTGGCGTTGTGTGATTTTTAACTAAAGTTGTTTAATTACAACTCCATGACACTGTAACTGTTTTGGTATAAATTCTGTGTCGTATGGTCCTGTACCACAACCACCTGATGAAAAGGCAGCACCTTGAAAGCTAGTTCTTCCAATTAAACCTGTTGTACTATAACCTGGTGTTGTGTGATTTTTAACTTTAATCTTTTCCTAGCAGCTAATAGCACTGAAGAAGGATCATTGAGTTCAAAATGTTAAATCTGCCTTCTCTCCACAGATGCTGCCAGACCTGCTGACTTTCTCCAGCAGTTTCTGTTTTTGTTTCAGATCTCCAGCATTTGAAGTCCTTTGTTTTATTTTTTACCTACAACAGGTTCTATTGGCACAAGAGCTTGCAGTTACTGCAACCCTGAATGTCACGAATGAGGCTGTATTGTCTTTGTTCCATCAGGCCACAAAACTGAGAGATTATCTCCTTGGGAAACTGGGGTCTCCCTGCACTCGAGGGTCATGTTCATGTGGTAGTAAGAGTACTAGTCTCTGAAGGCCCTGATTGGGTGAGTCAACCTGATGAAGACTATCCTCTCCTTCCTGTCCTCCCCCTCAGCAACTGCTGCTGCTCTCCTTCACATTATCAGCTTCACTCATTCCTCATGCAAAGCAAGATGATCCCTAACAAAATGCTTCTAACTAAGCATCACTTTCTCCACTGGCAAATTCCATAAACTGTGGAGCACCACAGCATTTAATCCATTTATATCTGGAAAAGTGTTGGTGCAATATTAGTGAACTCTTGAGAATGGGTCTCAGAAAGTCTCCCGGTATGTTTCAGAAGTCAAAAGTGTTCATAAATCACGATTTATGCCAATCAACAAGTGAATCTTAAAAACATGAGTATAGCTTTAAGTAGCACCCGAATCCTCAACAACAACTTGTTTACTTCTGCTCAACTGGTTGTTGTTAAATTAGGTTGTTAAATGAAGTACTAGCCATCAAATTATGTTCAACCTCTTTACTGAGCTCTGGCAGGCCATTAAAATGTCAGTTAGCTCCTTAACAACCCTCGGGGTGGTCATTTTGAGCATGCTCCAACACAAGACAGTGATGGCAACTTGCGTTAAGCATGGCCTGAAGCCCCAGTTTTGCAGCTTACCACTCCATCTTGGCCACACTTGGTTCTTCAGTTATCTAAAGTATCTGACCAGTATCAGCCACCAAACATTTGACATACTGGACTCTACTTAGGATGTCATTGTGCATGGTGTATGATTTTCAATCACCCAGTCTGCTCTGTAACTACATTTGAGCATTAGAACTAGGAAGTATATATTGAGTATGATGAATATTTGATTCTGCGTAATAATAAAACATGCTGAAAAAAACGTAAGGGAGGTTTTAGTTAAATTATTCTAATCTATGATTACACAAACCCACCAAACATGTATAACACTGACTTTGTAAAATTGTCTAACGTCATTTCAATTTGCATCTTTGAGATGCTCAATAAGCGCTTTATGAGCATCACAACAGTGGGAGCTGACACAACTTGAATGGTTGTTGGTCAGCTTAATTCCTTGAAGTTCCAGGTTTTTGTCCCTCCCCGATCCCAAGCCAATGCACTCACGCTGTAATGAAAGGTGAATATGTGGAAATAAGTAATTCCTCAACTATACCTGAAACTCTGAATAATATTATGTTCAAACATTTTCTCATGTGCAGTCAAATTAAAAGTTTAGAGGAAACGAGCACATTAGTTTGTATTAAATAGTTTACACAAATAAGAAGCCTCTTTTGTGACTGTTAAGAATAAAGACAAAGTAAAGTCATCATAGCCGTACCAGACCATAAGGTTGCTCTTTCATTTGACACAGAAAGAGGACTGTTGGTGGTTTAATCTGGGGGTGGGGTTTCACCACACCTCAGGTAAGGGGAGAGATTGAGAAGGGTTCTTCACAGTAACTTCAGCCAGTGTGGAAATTGAACCCATAGTGCATCACTTTGGATCACAAACCAGACGTCGTATCCCCAGTGCTAAGAGTATAATAGTAGGCTAAGTGTATTCGTCATGCAGAGACTATTTACTTGCTAAAGAACCAGAGTATTTCATTGTAGTTAAGCACCACCACAAAGGATCCAATATGGTTCCTTTTAAAAACTGAAGCGTTATCCATTTTCCATTTGTGCCAACAAGCTAACTGCCAATGTTATTGATTATAGCATGTAGATGATCTACAAACAGAAGTTTGCTGATATTTAGGACAAAAGTCTGTTTTAATTCAATGGAAGAAACAAAGACATTGCTGAATTCAGAAGGATCTGTTGGATGTTAGTCAGCACCACTCTCCAAAAAGGTTTCACACTGGATAGTATCCAAAACAATTCTAAATGAGTACCTTCCTGCCCACAGCCCCTCCACATGTGGGAAGTCTTGATGAATCCATTTTGTGAAGTCTGGGCAGTGTATTATATACCCTGGATACACATTTTAATTATATCCTCGTTACTGCAGATGGAGATTAAATGTGCTATGGTTCGTATCTACTCCCACTCCTCGCTGACTCAAGTCTCAATGCCTGCAGCCCTGCAGTCACTTTGTCTAGTAGCATAATAAAGGTTTAATATATACCAGACATAATCTCGGTGTCTGCAATGTTTTTGGCAGAGAATGAGTCTAGTGCAAATTGGCTCAATTTCTAAACATTACTTTCCTCCTTTTCAGAAAGGAAATGATAGATGTAAAGTTAACTTAAATCAAACCTGTTGCTGTAGAATTATAATTTAAGTTGACTGCAGCATTTGATCCAATTGTTTGATGCTGTGTGGCAAATCTCACCTTTGCAGCTCACATTATTCATTTTCAAGCCAGCCACTTTGGCTGGACAGCAAGTTTAAAGTAAATTGCCTGCAGTTGACTACCTTTCCACAGTTGAATCTGAAACCATATTTTTGGGGTTTATCGTTTGTCATCATTGCAAGTATTGTGGCTGGAGTTGGTAGCAATTCTGACTCCTAATTTCTGGTTCTTTTTTTGCCTGCGTGACCTAACTGGGTATAGTAGGACCTAACTTCAAAGAGGAGAAACTATTCGGGATATTTGTGGGAGAATTAAGACACATCTGTACTCTAAAGACAACCTACATATAATATTTTAAACAAACAAGAACAGGAATTGTTGGAGAAATTCCGCAGGTCTGGCAGCAGAGAAAACAGGTTAACGTTTTGAGTAACTCTTCTTCAGAATCGACGGCAGCTGGAAAGGGTGGTATCTATGCTGACATTTGTAGGGTGGTAGAAAGGAGTGAGTGAACAAGTGGAGAGGGACCCCACAGAGAGAGAGTTAAAAAAAAGTGTTAGTCAGACAAAGGGATTGTATGGAGTAAGCCAGGGAAGAAGGGAAGCTGGATAGTTGACAATGGGGACTATGAATGGGTGAAAATGGGTTGGCTGTGCTGAAAGCAACCCATTTCATATCAGAATTTGGGGCATGGGGGGCAGTAAACAACATGGCTCTGAAATTATTAAACTCAGCATTGGGTCCTGAAAGCTGTAAGTTACGTAAGGTGGAGTACGCTGTTCCTCCAGCTACAGTTGAGCTTCACTGGAACACTGCAGCAAGCCCAAGACAGAGATGCAGCCAGGGAACACATTAGCACATTGAAGTGGCAGGCAACTCAAAGTTCAGGGTTATTTCTGCAGATGGAACGTAGGTGTTCTGTGAAGTGGTCACCCTGTCCATGCTTCATATCCCTGGTGAAAGGAGACACATTGTGAGCAGTAAATATAGTAGACTTAGACTGAGTGAAGTGTGGGTAAAGCATTGCTTCACCTGGAAGATGAGATTGGGCCCGTGGATACTGAGGAGGGAGGAAATAAATAGGCATGTGTGACACATTCTGCTGGAGATGGAGACATGTTGGAAGAGGAGGAGGAATGGACCAACGTGTCCTGGAAGGAATGCTCCCTGTAGAATGCTGAAAGGGGAGGGGATGGAAATATAAGTCTGGTGGCGGCATCCTGCTGGAGGTAGCGGATGGCAGTTAATAATTCTCTGGATGTGGATGCCATTGGGATTGTAGGTGAGGACAAGAGGGATCTACCGCTGTTGTAGGAGGGAAGAGAAGGGGTGAGTGCAAACGTGTGGGAGATGGGTCAACTATGGTAGCAGGGAAATTTGAACTGAGGACAAAGGTGGACATTTCCAAGGCCTCATCATAGGAGGTGATATAGATTCATAGAGGTGTACAGCACAGAAACAGACCCTTTGGTCCAACTCGTCCATGCCTACCAGATATTCCAACCTACTCTAGTCCCACCTCCCAGCACCTGACCCATATCCCTCCAAATTCTTCTTATTCATATACCCATCCAAATGCCTTTTGAATGTTGCAATTGTACTAGTCTCCACCACTTCCTCTAGCAGCTCATTCCATACATGCACCCACCCTCTGCGTGAAAAATTTGCCCCTTAGGTCTCTTTTATATCTTTCCCCTCTCACCCTAAACCTATGCCCTCTAGTTCTGGACTCCCCCACCCCAGGGAAAATACTTTCTCTATTTATCCTATCCATGCGAACATGAGGTCACCCCTCAGCTTCCGACGCTCCAGGGAAAACAGCCCCAGCCTATTCAACCCCTCCCTGTAGCTCAAATCCTGCAACCCTGGAAACATCCTTGTAAATCTTTTCTGAACCCTTTCAGGTTTCACAACATCCTTATGATAGGAAGGAGATCAGAGTTGCATGCAATATTTCAATAGTGGCCTAACCAATGTCTTGTACAGCCACAACAGGACCTCCCAACTCATTTACTCAATACTCTGACCAATAAAGGAAAGCATACTAAATGCCTTCTTCACTATCCCATCTACCTGTGACTACTTTTAAGGAACTACAAACCTGCACTCCAAGGTCGCTTTGTTTAGCAAAGCTCCATAGGACCATACCATTAAGTGTATAAGTCATGCTCTGATTTGCTTTCCCAAAATGCAGCACCTCGCATTTATCTAAACTAAATTCCATCTGCCACTTTTCAGCCCATTGGCCCATCTGTTGTAATCTGAGGTAACCTTCTTCACTGTCCACTACACCTCCAATTTTGGTGTCATCTGCAAACTTACTAACTATACCTCTTATGCTCACATCCAAATCAGTTATATAAATGATGAAAAGTAATGGACCCAGCACCAATCCTTGTGGCACTTCGCTGGTCACAGGCCTCCAGTCTGAAAAACAACCCTCCACCACCACCGTCTGTCTTCTACTTTTTAGCCAGTTCTGTATCAAAATGACGAGTTCCCCCTGTATTCCATGAGGTCTAACCTTGCTAACCCTAACCAGTCTCCGATGGGGAACCTTGTCGAATGTCTTACTGATGTCCATATAGATCATGTCTACTGCTCTGCCCTCATCATCTCTTCTTTGTTACTTCTTCAAAGAACTCAATCAAGTTCATGAGACATGATTTCCCACACACAAAGCCATGTTGACTACCCCTAATCAGTCCTTGCCTTTCCAAATACATGTACATCCTGTCCCTCAGGATTCCCTCCAACAACTTGCCCACCACCAACATCAGACTCACTGGTCTATAGTTCCCAGGCTTGTCCTTACCACCTTTCTTAAATAGCGGCACCGCATTGGCCCACCTCCAGTCTTCTGGCACCTCACCTGTGACTATCAATGATACAAATATCTCAAAAAGGGGCCCAGCAATCACTTCCCTAGCTTCCCACAAAGTTCTAGTATGTACCTGATCAGGTCCTGGGGATTTATCCACTTTTATGCATTTCCAGCACATCCTGCTCTGCAATGTGGACATCTTTCAAGGTTTCACCATCTACTTCCCCACATTCTATATCGTCCATGTCCTTCTCCACAGTAAACACTGATGCAAAATACTCATTTAGTATCTCTCCCATCTCCTGCGGCTCCATTCAAAGGCCACCTTCCTGATCTTTGAGGCCTTGTTCTCTCCCTAATTACCCTTTTGTCCTTATGCATTTGTAAAAACTCTTTGGATTCTCCTTAACCCTATTTGCCAAAGTTATCTCATGTCCCCTTTTTGTCCTCCTGATTTCCCTCTTATGTACTCCTACTGCCTCTTTACTCTTCTAAGGATTCACTCAATCTATTCTATCTATACCTGACATATGCTTCCTTCTTTTTCTTAACCGAACAGTGGCACAGTGGTTAGCACTGCTGCCTCACTGTGCCAGAGACCTGGGTTCAATTCCTGCCTCAGGCAACTCTCTGTGTGGAGTTTGCACATTCTCCCCGTGTCTGTGTGAGTTTCCTCTGAGTGCTCGGGTTTCCTCCCACAATTCAAAAATGTGCAAGTTAGTTGAATTGGCCATTCTGCCCATAGTGTTAGGTGTAGGGGGATGGGTCTGGGTGGGTTGTGCTTTGGCGGGTCAATGTGGACTTGTTGGGCCGAAGAATCTGTTTCCACACTGTAAGTAATCTAATCTAATTTCTCTCGTCATCCAGCATTCCCTACACCTACCAGCCTTGCCTTTCACCCTAACAGAAATATACTTGCTCTGTTTACTCTCATTATCTCTTTTCTGCACATTTCCCATTTTACAGCCATCCCTTTACCTGTGAACATCTGTCCCCAATCAATCTAATCTAATTTCTCTCGTCATCCAGCATTCCCTACACCTACCAGCCTTGCCTTTCACCCTAACAGAAATATACTTGCTCTGTACTCTCATTATCTCTTTTCTGCACACTTCCCATTTTCCAGCCATCCCTTTACCTGTGAACATCTGTCCCCAATTAGCTTTTGAAAGTTCTTGCCTAATACCATCAAAATTAGCCTTCAATGTTTAGATCTGGTCTATCCTGTTCAATCACTATTTTAAAATAATAGAATTATGGTCGCTGGCCCCAAAGTGTTCCCGCGCTGACATCTCAGTCACCTGCTCTGCCTTATTTCCCTCATCAGTCAGATGCAAGGGAGATGGAGGAATTGGGAGAATGAATAGAGTCTTTACAGGAAGCAGGGTGTGAGGATATATAATCTAGTCAAGGTAACTGTGGGAGTCAGTTGGTTTGTAATAGGTAATTGGTGACCAGCCTACCCCCAGAAATAGAAACAGAGACATCAAGTAAGAGAAGGGAGGGGTCAGAGACAGCCCAGGTGAAGGTGAGGGCACAGTGGAAAATGGATGGAAATTGTTAAACCTTTCCAATTCTGGATGAGAGCAACACTGGTGATGCCATCAATGTATCGGAGAAAGAGTTGTGGGTGGGGGCCCGAATAAAATTGGAACATTTATCCTTTTTAATCTTTTGAAGTTTGATGTAAAACAAAGAAATGAACTTGATAACAGAATTTAGGAAAGGAAATCACTCCTATAGAATGTGCAGATATATTTTCTTTTGCTTATAAATTATTATTTTCTTTTCCTTGTCCAGTGCCACACTCTGTGTTACATCCTACCTCCATTTACAGCCGAGGGCCACTGACATGAGGATGACCAGATAAAACAGATTGTACGGACTCTGCTCAGCAGACTGTGTTGTGGAACTCTGCCATTTTCAGTTAAAAAAAACCTGAAGTTTACAGATACCATCCGCTTTGCACTGGTACAGTCAACAAAGATTCACTGTCCTCTGGAATCCCCATTATCTACTTTAAACCACATATACTGCACAATACCATCCTCCATATTCATCTGAAATGAGAAACTAAGATGGATCAACACATAGCAAACATTGGATTAAATGAAGGATGAGAGAAAATTGAATAAGCAAATAAAAAAATCCTTTTACTGAATTTTATTAAAAATAAGAAAATATTTCACATAGCTTGCATGTATTTATTGCGTCATTTTTGTGGCCCTGTCATTGCAATTCAGGAAGCTCAAGGTTTAGTAATAATTCTTCCTTGTTGTTGATGCATGTGTTTGGTACCTGAAAAAAAAACTCTTTTGGTTGACCTCCCATCTTCCACCTTCCATAAACTCCAGCTTATCCAGAAATCAGGTGGCATTATTCCCACTGATAACCATCACCACTGTGCTCACTAGCATTAGCTCACAGTCCGTAAGATCCAAAGTTTAAAATTCTCACTGTTGTATACAAAACATTCCATTGTCTCTTCATTCCCTGAAAGTGTGGATTTTTCTTGGGCCTGCAACCTTACACGATCTCTGAACACCTCTAATTTTGGCCTTTCACATATCCTTGAGTTCCAACACCACATTGTAGTTCATCTTGCTCTAAGTTTGACTATCCTCTTCTTGAACATGTGCCTCTCTACCACCCTCCTCCTTTCAAATACACCTTAGATCCTATTCTTTTGCCGTAGTCACTTGTTCCAATCACTTGTTAATTTGTTTGATGGTGATAATTCTCCACTGTTTGCCTTTCTTTATGTCTTCATATTTGGACTATTATTTTAAGCAGACAGACGCTGGTAGGCATTTTTTTGATATTTTTCCAAGTTAAACTATATTTAATTACTATGAAACTGACTGGTGGAAACATTAAAATGAGAACCTTGGACAACACTCTGAGGGACCATTAAAGCTCCGAAGAACTAGCGCAAACACAAAATGTCAAATCATTATTGTCTAAGGCCATTTGCCATACTATATCAAGAAGGTGGAAACCATGTAAAGCCCCTTAGGCTATATGTACCAGAGAATATTTGACATGAAATGTGAAAGTATATCATAAATTAATCTGTAATTGCATCATGGCCCCTCATGTGGTATGTTGAAAGGAACTGACCGGCATTGCACTTTTTGCAATGTCAAATTTAAATTGTTATGTCATGTACTTTTAAAGATTTCAAGAATAAATTATGTTTTTGGAGTAAAGGACACCATTGAAACTAATAAATAGTTTTAAAATAAATTTTCAGTTTAAAATCAGGTGATGCAGGTCATTCATTTTAAATGCATTTCAGACTCATAAATGTAATAAACTCATTTTCAACTGTACTAATAATATTACCAATAACTGCTCTTAAACTTAACAATGGATTTTTTTTGTGAAGAAAATAACTAAAATATTGCAGCCTGTTATATTCTCCAATTGTGTTATTTTGTGAAGTTTTTCAATACACAAAGGAATTTGGTTGGTAATGTGGATTGTTGCATACATTTTAAAGGATTACAATTTCTAGTAAAATTTGAACCAGTTTTCCAGTGGGCCCAATGCAGAAATTCTAGCATGAGAAATTTCACCCACAAGTATGTTTGAGGATATATGACATGTGGACATCAATTTGACAACATCTACTAATCGCAAATATTGAATTATTAATTTTTATGCTGGCTGCTGCCCAATGCTGTGGCATAAGCTAGACAGTCACTATTATAAAATAGATAGAAATGCCATGTTGTGGGCCACTATCTATTTTCTGCTTTGGCACAATTTCAATAGGAAAGTTGAACGCTTCCATGTTAAACTGATTGATATTTCAGTAAAATATTAAGTTAGGCCCATTTTCAACTTAGATGCCACTTTGTTGATGCTCTGGTGTGCAGTGCACCATATGTAAAGCACATCTACGTGAAATGTAGGCATTGATATTTATACAGAGGGTCATGGTTAAGGCATATTAAGTTAGATGCGTTTCAGCATTTTTATTAACCTCTCCTGCTGCCTTTTTGCCTGCAGGCACTTCAACTCCTGCATATATTTTGGATTTTGCTTGCATCAGTATATCTGATAGCTTGATTTGACAACATTCTGTGCAAGAAAAGCTCTGTTAACCATGCCTCTAGTTCTTTTCATGATTTCCTGAAATGTATGTTGACTGACGCAGCAGACACTAGAAATGAGTTTTCCCAAAGAGATTGGAGTCCAGACAGCAGCAGGGAATGTGTTTCAACAACATGTTACTAAGCTGATGGAGCTTCCTCCTCATTTTTCATCTGACAGTTCAGGAATTGGCTCCACCAGGGTTGCCATACTCTCCCAAATGGCTGCCTCCAAGAACTGTTGGTCCAATCAAGAGGGATAAAGAACAATGATTTTCACTTAAGCCTACCCAAATATCATTACCCAAACCATTACATAATGGTTTCACCTCAGACAAGCATTTGATGGACTGAAGGTTGAAAACCTGACTTACTTCCATTTCCTAGTCACTAATGCCGAGTGAGTTTGTGCAGGACCATGTACGATAAGTACGACAGGAAGATCAGTGTTACAGGACAGTGCAAGCTTACACACTTAACCAGAGGAACAGTGGTTAGGATCTTTCCAACTGAAAAGGTCACCCAAGTTCGGCTCAGGGACCAGTAGTGACTGGGCATTGTGCTGACCAGACTCCAACGGCTGAGATTATACCTTAGCCGCACACAAATGTTCCAAGAAACAGGAATGCCTTCACTTTGCTATAAAAGAAGCAAATTGCTGGATGGCTTTACTTCCCAACACCCAGGAGGTTACTGTGACAACACAGATACAAACAACTGAGATAAGTGCTTAAGACCTTCAGAGAAACAGTTTGTCATGCATCAATTCTTCATAACCTCTACAGGAATTCTATACATCTTTAGGAAGTTTGGTGAAACCAATCTGCAAACTCTTCTTGTGAACCAGAGAGCTGGTGAGCGGGATAAGAGAAGGGAGGGAGGAGTTTTGGAAGATGTGTAAATAGTGCATAATAGGGATATAGACAGGCTTGATGAGGATTTAAATAATTAACTTTATAAATAGCTTTACTCTAGGAATACCTATTGAGTGCATGCAACATTCAACATGTCATAACTCAACATGTCATAGTCAACATTCCCTTTAAGCTGTGCGCTCTGAGAGTCCATATACAATAATCAGCATGCTGATTCCAGTTCTGGAAGTCACTGCTGTGAATGGATCATAGAGGTCAATGCACCAGAATACAAAAAGACTGGGTCTTCAGGGTTCCCGAGATGTACTGTCTTTCCATAGCGTTATAGTCATAGTGTCACAGAGTCAGAAGAGGACCATCACTTGCCTGGCCAACACCTTGAAAAATTCTATCAAATTTGTTAGACATGACCTCCGTCTGCCAAAGTCATGTTGACTATGCTTGGTCAAACCATGCTTTTCCAAGTGGAGGTTAATTATTTCCTTCATAATTTTGTCCAACAGTTTCCTTACCACTGGTGTGAGACTCAATGATCTGTACTTCCCTGATCTATCTCTACCACCCTTCTTGAACGTGGAACCACATTAGTTGTCCTCCAATCCTCTGGCACCTTCCCTGTGTCTAGAGAGGAATTTAAAAAATTGGGCAGAGCCCCTATAATTTGCTCCCTCATCTCTCACAGCAGCCTGGGATATAATGAATTCTGGTTATTTGTTCAATTTTAAGCACGCCGAAACCTCTGCTACTTTCTCACTCCGTATGTCATTCTGATCAAGAACCTCACATAACCTCTTCCTCTATTCTTTCTCAATTCTTTCTCTCCTGAGTGAAGACAGATGTGAAGTACTCATTTATCGCCCTTCCAATGTTTCTTGTGATTAGTTATGTTCCAAATGTCTGTTAATGTTCATATTTGGGGAAAATTCATGTGTCATAGGTTGACTCTGAGGGTTACTCACAAAGCTGGAACTTTGTCAAGACATGTTAGAAGCCAATTGCTTAATAACCTCACACAAGAGCAACCTCCACACAGCCTCAAAAGGGAGAAGGAGTCACGTAAGATTTACCAAGTAGGCACATTGAATGATCTCAAATCTATAGGCCACATTGTTATTTTCTTCAACCACCTGAAAGATTAAAGATACACTCTCCATCATTGTTAGATTGTGGCATCTGTGCTGAAAAGAACTGGATGTCAATCCCGCCCCTGTGGCTATCAAGGCCATTACAGCTGCTCTGAAATTTTATGCCTACAGCTCATTTCAAGAAGCAACTGGGATCATGTGTGGTATCTCTCAATCCTCGAACACAATTTATCCAAATTGATACTGATGCCACTTTTGTCAGAGTGTGCCTCTTCACCTCCTTTCCCAGTAAAGAGATCAGTAAAGGAGTGACAGATTCCCCACCCTCATGGGCTTCCACCAAGTGCAGGACACTATTGAGTGTGCACATACTGATTTGACCTTATCATCAACTTCCAGACTTTGTGAACAAAAAAGGATTTCATCCCATTCAGGTTCCAACTGTAGAATCCCTAGAGAGTTGGCCCATTGAGTCCACACCAACCTTCCATACAGCATCCCACCCCCTAACCTAACCCTGTAATCCTGCATTTCCCATGGCCAATCCACCTAACCTACACATCCCTAGACACTTTGTGCAATTTAGCATGGCCAATCCATCTAACCTGCACATCTTTGTGACTGTGGGAGGAAACTGAAGCTCACTGAGGAAACCCACACAGACATGGGGAGAATGTACAAACTCTCCATAGTCAGTCGCCTAAGGGTGGAGTTGGTCCCTGGCACTGTGAGACACCAGTGCTAACCACTGAGCCATCATGCTGCCCTTATAGGGAACCATTGATGCCTAATTCTGGAGTCCATGCCAGATATACTGGGAGCTGCCATTATTTTTAAATACAACAGAGCTCACATCTTCCTGCCTCGTTCCAAGGTTTTTGACCCAAATTGGGGTGGCTGCCGATATATAAGGGGCACCCCTCCAAACCTGGCTTGTCATTTCTTTAAGCAAACATCACACTGATACAGAATGAAAAAGTAATACTATTAAAGCTTCAATAGGGCCATAGTGGAATGGAACAAAAACCTCCTGAAGGAGATGTTTTGAAGCCTGGACCTCCCAAGCCATAGCCCAGAAAGGGTGGACCACAACATTGTCGCAGTTTATGCCCTTCACAATTGGATCTGTAAAGTGCAGACGTCCTGGATGCAGTTGAAATTGGGAATTCACAGCAATCTTCAGAGGATGAGAAATTGAGGGTGAGAATCAGAACGTCAGCCAGAAAAACCTTCAAGAAAGTACAACAGAACAATGCATCACAGAGACTAAAAGGTCAAAGGCGATCATAAAACCACCCACATTCAGGATGACTGAGCTGGGTTTCAACTTTGTTTATGATTCTACTGCTAATCTGGCAAGCTGCCTGTGTTTAGTGCAACAAGATATGTGGGATGTGTTCTTTTTGTTGTTCCTTGAGTTTTTGTCTTGTTGAATACACGTCTCATTATCCATGTGATAGCATGCATGATATCTTCAGGCTTTAAAGTATCTCAACAATACATGGCCAGACATGACCATTAAAGAACAAGGAGCACTGAGACAGTGCACTAACATTGGGTACCTCTTAATGCAAGTATCAGAAAATCATATCCAAGTGATGTGTAGTCAGCTGGTTCCTGTCTGTTACTCCTCCTCTTCCCTTGAGTGCCTATTGGCACCGGCCTATCCCCCTGAGATGAAGGACCCTTGGCTACCCTCCAGGTCCTGTTCTCACCTTGACATGAGTACCCATGGTTAAAGTAGTACAGTGGTGGTTATCTGAAAATCTGTGTGGCCTGCTAGTCTCCATGGTAGTTGTCAGCCTGTCCATACAGGTATATGGATGCCAGAGCTAATACAGCACTGAGGATGTGGGCGGGTTCGCCTGGTCTTCCAACCAGCTCACCGCAGCCTTCGGAAACCTTGCTTGATTTTCCTGTGCCTCTCACTGAAGTTTGAGTCCGAGGCTGCGCACATGCCAGGTCTCTGGCAGTCCTCAAGGTGCCGGAGATCTCAGGTGTTTCTTCCTCCACAGGAATGTGGTCTGGAATCTAATCTAGAAGGAGACTCCCACTGAGGTGAGAGTCTCTGAGCAGATAGATTGTGCAGATAAAGCCTTACCAGCGCGTCCTCAGAAGGTTCAGTAGTTTCAGATGTGGAGTTGACAGTCTAGAATGTTGGTTTCTTTGCGAAGGTTCACTAGGTGTCAATAATGCCTGCATCAGAAAAGAGAGGAAGTCAACTGAAGATGGATAGAGCTTGATGGAGATTAAGAATCAATTAGTGCTGGTGGTAATGGGAAAGCAGTGTAGACAACATAGTGAGCATAACGGGTTGGTCGCCCATTGGTATCTGTTTGTCCTCACCTTGAGCAGCCGTGTTCTTCTCTACCCCAATCCTACATTTTCTCTTCGCTGGGAGTGAGCAGTGTCTAAACACCTTCACCAGTTTTAGACCTTTTGGTATGGTTGTGAATCAGTTTTTCCTGCAATGAGACATTGGGTATGACCAAAGCAGATGCAAGAGCACATAATGGTGATTCATGAGTAGGAGAGGTGGTGAGGTGTCCTCAATGAGTAGGAAACACAAAGAGCAAAAAGGGTTAATAGCCTGGGAGGATGAGGTGGGAGAGAGTCTTTGTGTTGTCATGATGTATATAATCCAGAGATTTGCAGTCCCTGAGGTTTGCTAAGATTCTTGTGCAATGGCAGAGTTTGACTGAGTGCTGGTCCTTAAATGAGTTAAGAAAAGAGTTCCTAAATATCCCTTAGTATATACAGCCTTCTGTGGAATGATTTTCTCTTCTTTCTCTGCAGCTTCTGCTTGTAAACTCAGCTATGTTGCAGACCAATAGCTGCTCTGCCCAAATCTCAAATATCACTAGATCCGCAGGCCTTCCTGAATGTATGCAATGCTCAACACAAAACCTCGAAAGACAAGCTGTTGCACATTGATGAACTTTGACCCAGCAAAAGGAAGGCAAAAGCACCTCAATCGCAAGTTGACTATCTAGCCATATAATAACAGTAAGCAATGGCAGGTGAGCGGAGTTAGTTTTATGTTGTTGAATGCATGTTTAGCTAAGAGGGAGGAGTTCACTGGTCATACAAATCTGAAACATATTTGAAATTATCCAGAAAGACTGATTAATGTTACAATGAGTGATCTCCTTACACTGCCTGTGCAGACATTGCAAACCCATTCCAATGCGCTGTTCTTCTTACGATACCATGCAGGGTGCTCAGTAAGTGATGAGTGGCACAGTCCATGTACTTTACGGCTTTGGGACTTAGGTAACAGCAAATCTTGGCCACAAAATCATGTTAGTACTAGACAATCTAGCACAACACCCATCAGCTCACCTTTTACCTACAGATGAGAATATTGCAACTATTTTCTACACTATGGAGTGATTCCAGCAGTTACTGTATATGCCAGTTGCAGCTAAGCACCTCAGACAGGTAAATAACAATTCCTTCCATTTTATCACTTCTTACAAGTTACCTTTTTACCTTTTCAAAGTTGCTTTATCTTCTGCTGTTTACATTGCTACCAAGCATGAGAATCATCTTGTCCAAAAATGCTCTTCCAATCCAGGCAGGCCAGGTTTTTTCATGGAATTACAGAAGGGAGATAGTTAGCATCAAACAAAAGGAAAATGACTTCTAACAGGCTTAGACAGGTCATATACAGGGGAATTTTTTTTTCCCTATTTGGAGAGTCTAAAACCAGGGGTCACGGTCTCTGGATACGAGGTAAACCATTTAGGACAATGATGAGGAAATATTTCCTCACTCAGATGGTGATCAGCATATGGAGTTCATTACCAGAGAAGGCTGTGGAGATTAGGTCACTAAGTATATTCAAGAAAGAGATTGGCAAGTTTTAACAATCAAGGATAGTAAAGGTCCACTCCACTAACATATATATATTGTTATGAAGTTCTAGACTGTCCTTATAGTTTACAATGGTTCTAAATTTTGTATCAGCCAAAAGGTTCGAAATTGTCCTCTGCTTACCAAGACATAAATTATTGATTTAATCAAGAAAATCAAAGGACCCAATACTGACTTTCCACGTCTATCCATCCTCACTCTTAGGTTCTGGCAGACTGACCTAACTATGATATGTTTTAGGACAGCCTTATAACTTGATCTCACTCAAATGTCATCCACATGCCAAATGGAATCTCACCATCCTTTGGATTCACAGCTTCATTCTGGCTTGAAATTACATAGTGATTTGAAGTATAGCCAATTATAAGACTGGATACTTTTAATACCAGGCTAGGAGTTTGGATAATAACAACCTATCCACTGTCACACAATGCTTTTGCCATTGCACCTTCTTCCCAGTAAAATAACCTAGGCCTCTTTAATCATTACTATCAATCTACTCAGGTATGCTGTCAGCAGAATTCAGAATAGGACACATTCCTCCATTCTGCTATTGTACCTTAAATCATAATCAGAGCCCCAAAACAAAGAACAAAGAAGAATACAGCACAGGAATAAGTGCTTCGGCCCTCCAAGCCTCCACTGACACATTGTAACCTTCTGTGCTAAAACTGTCTTCACTTGTAGGATCCATATCCCTCTATCCCCTTTCTATTCATGTATTCGCCCAGGTATTTCTTGAATGCTGTTATTATGTCTACTTCTACCACTTCCTCTGGCAGCATATTCCAGGCACTCACCACCCTTTGTGTGAAAAACTTGTTTTGCACATCTCTTTTATATCACCCGCACCCCCCTCCTTTCCTGAACCTGTGTCCCCTAGTAAGTGGGAAAAAGTCTCATACTTTCTATTCTATCCATGCCATTCATAATCTTATAAACTTCTATCAGGTTGCTCCTCAACCTCCTGCATTCCAGTTATTGCACCTGCCATACATTGTGTTTCAACCCTTATATCTAGCATAAGAATAGAGTCACCTCTTAATAATAGTAAATTAACAATATTCATTTATTTGACACAATTAATATTAGAATAGCAAGTACACTATGAACTAATGATAAACACTACAAATCTATCTTGTGCTTTAATTAACTTTGGATGACCATATACCACCACACTTGAACTTGGCCAAATTCCATGTGGTGATTTCATCTGGTCTTCTTCCAATGGTTTCAGAGGTGTCTTTTCTTTTAGTGATTATTCTTGAGTTACCATGCTAAGCGTGGTTTTATGGCATTTCTTATACTCCAAAGTCTTCGCACCCTTTAGGAGGGTTTTGAGTATCTTCCAATGGATCAATCAGGTTTGATCACCTTGATCGATCAGGCCCAACCAGATGTTGGCATTTTGATGACAGGGTGGTCCTTAAGTGTCCATTACTGGAGGTGCTGGGTACACGTAGCCTCCTCCAAATAAGTGTGCGCGGCACCTCTGTGTCTGGTGCACACCTCAATGTTTCCATTGTCCCATTCAAACTCAAATTCAGGTGTGAATTGTAGGGTCTGCAGCTACCAGGGTTTTATGAAAACTGTCTGTTGGTAGCTGCAGCCTGTCTGGATCCTGCAGCATGTTGTAGACACAGTCACTTTGGTCAAGGCTGGTTCCCATTTCCCAGCATGCTTTAGTCATTGTTCACCTTTTGTCACTCCAAGATAAGTTCATTATTTTCCGTCATATATTCATCATTTTGAGTGGTCTGCCTGACGACACAGTGAAAACAAGCCCAGTCTAGCCAAACTTTCTTCATAGCTAAAACATAACATCTTTTTCTAAAATCTTGCAATTGGATTAATAATAATTTTTAAAATTACGTTTTCATGTAGACAAATGTAGCTTGTAAGCTTTTGGAACAGTGAATTGTTGTTCATATTTCATAGTGCCCCTTTACCTAACCTTCACCTAACCCATGTCACCATTATACTACTACTCAAAAGAAAGTTATTGGATGAAATCTTTTATGCTATCTGATCTCTGTGCATCTATGTATTGCAAATCTCAACATATTTTCATAGTTTGGCCAACCTATTGAGAGAGTACAAGAGTTCCTTTAACAGTTTGTGCTCGCTATCATAAGAATTCATTCACTCTATCAAACCAAATACATAAGAAAAGCAAATTATTGCAGATGCTGAAATCTGTACTGAAAACAAGAAATGCTGGAGATCACAGTGGGTCAGGCAGCGTCCATGGAGAGAAAGCAAGCTAACGTTTTGAGTCTAGTTGACTCTTCATCAGAACTCCGGTGATCTCCAGCATTTTTTGTTTTTAGATCAAATACATAGCCTAACATTATAATCCTCAATGCACATTGTAGTTTGGAAATTGCTATTTGAGTCCTTTGTCAATGCATTTATCAATATTAAGTGCCAATGCACCTTGATGCTTCAAGGAAGTTGCAGAATATATCGAATACTTGAGATCTTGTTTAAAACAAAGAGTTTTGCTGTAATGATATTTCTAAAGTATTTTTACATCAGGTTGGTTTTGTGTTATCTGCTATATTCAAAAATGCCAAATATTCACCTTATTCATCATGCAATTTGTTTCTTCAATGGGTAAATAAAGGCAGATGCTGAAGCAATGTTATCTTTTTAAATGTCATGATTTCAAATGGTTTCAAATGATTGATAATTACTTTAGGGGACTTGAGTTTGAATCTTAAATTACAATGTTGTCCCGTTGATATGGATGGTGTTTGCTTTAAGCCTCTATACCTAAATTCCAGTCATAATTATTTAATTCCAGCACCATATATCATTTTAGCATCGAGTAAATCAAATCTCTAAGTTGGTAATGATAAATAATTTGAAATAACTTATAATAACTTGGGGCAAAAAACACTTTTAATAATAAAATAATCTTCAGGTCTACACTCAAATAAAATTAAACAACCAATCAACTTCACGGCAGGCTGGATTTAAATTAAGTTAAATATAACACCTTCTTGCACAAATTTTCTATCACAAATGTGATAGAAAATCTACTCTAAAAGCAGTATAAAGCTATGTGAAATAAGTTTTCTACTCTGGGGTAAGATTGGAACAGCACAATATACAATTTCAATTGCTGGGATGATTAAAACATAAATAAAATGCAAACCAACACTCAGATCTAGCTGAAATTCAGTTTGTAAAAGATTGAATCTACTCTGAACTGATTGAAGTGGCTTTGCTTTGGGGAATAGCTAATAAAAATTATACATTCTTGATAAAGCTTTGAAGCTAAATTACAATAAATTAAAGCAAAAATAGATTGACATTTGCCTTATTTCAATAAATATGACTTGCCCCGTTCAGTTACATAATATTTGAAGTAATAATAATCTAAATTTTTCATACTTTATATCAGAACAAGATTTTAAATGTAAATATATCATGCATTTTAATCATTCACCCTCAAAGTATCCTGTGAGGTACTGCCATACAAGCACTTAACATATTTGTCTAAATTCTTATTGCTACCTTCATGTGTTGAACAGTGGTCACCCTATCAGCTTAAGAAATTTGGGGAAGCAATTTCAGATGTTAAGCATTTGGCAGGTGGTTTGAGCAAGGTAAATTCCATATGAACATTTTGTCCTATGGACACCTCTACGTATGTTCTATCATTATTTCTCCCAAGACTCAAGTGTTAAAGGTAACTGAAATATTAAAACTTGCAAGATAAAAGTTTTGAAAACTCTGATGCAAACAATGATAAGACATCCAAGACCAGTGCTGGATGGAAGGTAATTAATCATTGATGAAATGAGCATATAAAATTTAAAGTTAAACTGAGAACAAAATATGATCCTTAGAAATAATTGGGAGTAGAACTAAACGGGGTGGCACAGTGGCTCAGTGGTTAACACTGTTGCCTCACAGTGCCAGGGACCTGGGTTCAATTCCCACATTGGGCAACTGTCTGTGTGGAGTTTGCACATTCTCCCCGTGTCTGCGTGGGTTTCCTCCGGGTGCTCTGGTTTCCTCCCACAGTCCAAAGATGTGCAGGTCAGATGAATTGGTCATGCTAAATTGCCCGCACTGTTAGGTGCATTAGTCAAGGATAAATATAGGTTAGGGGGCTGGGTCTGGGTGGGTTACTCTGCAGAGGGTTGGTATGGACTTGATGGGCTGAAGAGTCTGCTTCCATACTATAGGGAATCTAATCTAAATAAAAGTAATTAGTTTATATTTCTTTATTGTCTTTAATGTTAATATTAATTCTACTGTTCTAAAGGCTAGTGACTCTGTAACTGACAAATGGTCTTATCTGAGTCTTCAAACACTTACATAACTTCCTGGCTCAGATGGTAGTAGGCATTTTGTATGGTTTAGAAAGATAGTGCAGTCATTTGTCTTTGCTGTAGATAACCAGTGTCTGATGACTGGAAAAGCTCATTACCTACAAATGGACTGTTGGCTAGAGTGTTCACTGGGACTCAGGCCAACAGGAGCCGTGGCAGGAAGTGAATGCATTAACCACAACACCATGGGGACACTCAAAGAGAAACAGATACCTCAGTGTTAATATCCAATTCATTTGTTACCTACCACTTTATTTGTATTCCAGTTTACATTGCATTGACCTGAGGGAGAAGAGTTCAATTAATATTTGATTTTCAACTAATGTGTACTTACTTAACTTGACAGCACCATGTAGATGGTAATATCGCCAAATGTGGTGACATAATACACTATGGGATACATCAAATTGACTTATTTCTCACAGTTCAGCTGTCTTCAGTATAAAATCCTTCCTGTGACATGATGTGAGAATTTTGATTTTGACTTAATACAAGAGTCTGTGCCTTGCATACTTGCTACATGATGCAATTTTCTTAGGTTGACTTAATAATTATAATTGCCTATTATTCAATTTTATGAATATAACTGCTGCTTAGGTTTTCAAGGAGAGAAGTAAGGGCAGGATCATATAGGGGTGTGCACGATCCAGACTGCAGTGAAATTTGCAGCAGAATCAGATGAGAAGACTGGAAAGGGCCAATCTTGACATCGAGAGGAGCCCACTGCCTCTTTCATGTTCTTGCCAACCAGTGAGGAGAGTAAATCACAAAGCAGCATTGAGTTCGCAAATAAGGGGGAATTACTAGAGTTGAAATGTGCTACGCTGGAAAAGTACAGCAGGTCAGGTAACATCTGAGGAGCAGGAGGGTTGAGATTTCAGACATAACTCCTTCATCAGGAATGTATGGGGCGAAGGGGGCTGAAAGATAAATAGGAGGGTGGGGGTGGGGTTTGGCGAAAGGTAACTGGGATGGCAATAGGTAGATCCAGGTGTGGGGTGTTATAGTGATAGGTCAAAGGGGAGGGTGGAGCGGATAGGTGGGAAGGAAGTGGACAGGTAGGATAGGTCAAGAAGGTGGTGCCAAGTTGGAGTGTTGGATCTGGCATGAGGTGAGGGGAAGGGAGTTAAGAAAATTAGTGAAGTTGATATTGATGCTGTGTGGTCGGAGGGTCTCAAGGTGGAAGATGAGGCATTCTTCCTCCAGTCGTCGGGTGGTTTGGGTTTAGCGGTGGAGGAGACCAAGGACTTGCATGTCCTTGGCAGAGTGGGAAAGGGAGATGAAGTGTTCGGCCACAGAGCAGTGGGGTTGTTTAGTGCATGTGTCCCAAAGATGTTCCCTGAAACGTTCTGTGAGTAGGTGTCCTGTCTCCCTGATGTAGAGGAGATCATATCGAGACCAAAAGACACAGTGGATGAGATGGCTCGACAACTGGAAAAAAAGTGTCCTACCTGTCCATCTTCCTTCCCACCTATCTGATCCAACCTCCCCTCTGACCTATCACTATTACCTCCCATCTGCATCTACCTATCACCTTCCCAGCTACCTTCCCCCAATCCCCACCCTACTATTTATCTCTCGGCCCCCTTTCCTCCCCACATTCCTGATGAAGGGCGTATGCCCAAAACGTTAACTCTCCTGCTCCTCGTATGCTGTCTGACCTGCTGTGCTTTTCCAGCACCACACTTTTCCACACTGGTTTCTACAGCATCTGCAGTCCTCACTTTCTCTTTAAGTGCGAGTTACTACTTGTTAAACATCTTATTAATACTCCAATTCGTTCCATTAATTCTTATGTAAGGTCGCTCGATTCGAAACATTAACTCTGTTTCTCACCATCCACAGATGCAACCTGATCAGCTGGGGTTTCTCCAGAACTCTCTGTTTTTGTTTCAAATTTCCAGCATCCGCAGTTCATTTTTGCTTTATTCAGCTCATTAATATTTGACTTTCTGTCTTACCAAATGCATGAAAAGACATTGAGAAACTTCGCCATGGGAAGATTTTGATAGCTTTTTGTGGTGATTGGGGAACTGCAGTACTTTGAGGGGGGCGGGGAGGGAGATGACAATTGTGAAGGGGGGTGGGGTCAACAGTATCTGCAAGTGGGCCACATGGTAAAGCCTAGGCAGAAGGGGGCCACACCCTCTGGCTTCAGGCTGGGGATGACAGTGTATGACTGCACCTGGCACAATCACCTCATATGCCAGGGGCTGGAGGGGAAAGGTGGGGATATGTTGAATTAGGACCAAATTGGGACTTGGGAGGTTATCCATCCTCATCCCTAGCATTTGTCTTGGATACCTTATTATCACTGTTTTATCAGAGCTTTCTAAACCTTTATGTCTTTTTTTATTCATTCATGGGATGTGGCTATCACTGACTAGGGCAACATTTACTGCCCACCCCTAATTGCCTTAGAGTTGGTAGTGGTGAGATGCCTTCTCAAGCCTTTGCAAACTGTATGGGTTAGCTTCACCATAGCTATTAGAAAGGAAATTCCAGGATTTTAACCCAGCAATGGTGAAGGAAAGGCAATATATTTCCAAGTCAGATTGGTTTACGGCTTAGAGAGGAGCGTGCCAATTGCAGTGTTTCCACGTATCTGCTGCCCTTGTCCTTCTGGATAATGGAGGGCACAGGTTTGGAAGGTACTCTCAGAGGAGCCTTGGTGAGTTGCTGCAATACACTTTTGTAGATGGTGCACACTACCACCACTTTGCATCAGTGGTGGAGGTGTTGAATGTAGAAGGTGGTGAATGGAATACCAGTCAAGCAGGCTTCTTTGTCCTGGATGGTGTCAAGCTACTTGACTGTTGTTGGAGCTGCACTCATCTAGGCAAATGGAAAATATTCCATACCTACACCTTGAAGATGGCAGACAGTTATTGAGGAGACAGGAAGTGAGAAACCCACTGCAGAATTTCTAGCCTTTGACCCAATCTTGTAGCCACAGTATTTACATGGTGAGTCCAGTTCCCATTCTGTCAATGGTATGCAAAGGATGTTGATCAGGAGTGTTCAATGCTGGTAATGCCAATGAGCATTAAACAGTGTTTAGATTCTCTCTTGTTGGAGGTGGTCATTGCCTGGCACTTCTAGGGTGTAAATGTTATTTGCCACTTGTTAACCCAAGCCTGGACATTGTCCAGATTTTGTTGTATATGAACATGGACTACTTCAGTTTCTGAAGAGTAACAAATGGCGCTAAACATTGTGCAATCATCGGCAAACATCCCCTCTTCTGACATTACAGTCAAGGGAAAGTCATTAATGATACAATTGAGGAAGGTTGAGCCTGGGATACTACCCTGAAGAACTCTTATAGTAATATCCAGAGAAAATTGACCTCCAACTAGAATGATCTTCCTTTGTAATCAAGCTGACCCCAGTCACTGGAATAATTCCCTTCCAATTCCCATTGACTCTGGTTTTCCTAGAGCTCCTTGATGCCATACTCACTCAAACATTGTTAAGATGTAAAAGGTAGCCATTTTCTGGAGTTCCAGTCTTTTGTTCATGTTTGGACAGAGGCTGGAACTAGATTAGCAGCCAAGACCCTCAAAATGAACATCAATGAATAAGGTAATATTTTGCAAGTGTCATTGATAGTACTATCAATTGCCCCTTCCATCATTTTGCTGTTGGGTGACAGATTGAACTTGTCTTACTGTTTGTGCACAGGATATTCCTGAGCAATGTTCTCCATTGTTGGGTTGTAGCACTGGTATTAAATCATGCTAATGTTGTAGCATCGGTATTTGCGACTTGCTTTCCTGGCTCTGGTTTGTGTACTGACTGAGAAAGAATAAAGGTATATAGGAAGTCAGCCTCCAATTGAGTCTTGTTAATATAAAAAAAAACCTGCATGCTATTTAACTTTGGTTATTATTTGTCAAATGATTTCAACTTCAGTCTGTAGACAGATTTGTTAAGCTGGGTAACAGCCATTCTTCAGAAGGCCACGTTGATACAGAGACAAAATCAGTACCACTAGCCAGGCTTTCAGTAAACCCCCATTCTGGGGAGGAAAAGGCACCAGCCTGCAGACTAAGGTTAAAATATGCAGAGTTGGCATCCATTGTGGACAATGGATGCTTGGCACATTAAGAAGCTCAATCACTTTCATCTATACTGCATGATATGACAAGGGAAGGTCAGCTAGCAAGACAAGATCCTTGACGCCAAGCAGATTGCAAAGCAACAGATTCATCGGTCAGTTCATATGGTGTGAATGTCTGATGAATAAATCCCAAAGAATCTCTTTGATGATGTGTTGACAGCTGGCAAGTAATTTAATAGTGAATAGAAAAAGAGATGGAAAATTTACTTGGAAACAATATTGAAACCGCACACAATCCATTAGTGAGAACCAATTATTGCAGGTAAGAAAGCTAGCTACAAACCATCAATGAAAACATCTCTTATTGTCAGGTTCTGAAGAAGTGCAGTAAGAAGACAAGGAATATAATGGCTCACAAGTTGGCTGCAAGCAAAAAAACTGGCAGCAGTGTATAAGATAGTTAACAGGTTGGAAAATCATAGAAATAACATTCTACGATGGTCCAAGCCAGAATGACTGTTGTTCAGCATTTACAGTATGACTTTAAATTTGTGAATGGCAAATGGTTTTCAATATAGATTGATGACATTTCTTCCAAACCCTCATTATTGAAAATCTCAATCTCATTTCCTTGCAATCTTCTCTCCACAAGGGAATCAACCTCACCTTAAAACTATTCTCGTGATGACACCACCTTTAAAGCCTTCATTTAAGTTAAGAATGACGCAACACCAGGATATAGTCCCAACAGATTTATTTGAATGTACAGTACAATAGGGTTATTTAGAAATACAGTCCAATAGAGTTATTTGGAAGTACAGTCCATGGGGTTATTTGGAAGGACAAGCTTTTGGAGCACTGCTCCTTTATTAGGTAGCTAGTGGGGCATCTACCTAATAAAGGTGCAGTGGCCCAAAAGCTTGTCCTTCCAAATAACCTTTTTGGACTATGCTTCTAAATAAACCTTTTGGACTATAACCTGGTGTTGTGTGATTCTTAACTTTGTCCACCTCAATCCAACACCGGAACCTCCACTTCATTTAAGCTGTTGGACATCATATAAGATGCAATACTCCAATTGAGTTTGAAATAGTAGTTTACAAACATTCATCAGAACTTCTTTGCTTTTTTACTGAGTGTCCATATTTACAATCCCATATGCTAGCTTCAGCACTTTCTCAACTTGCACTGCCACATTCAAGCGTTTGAGCACATATACCCTTGAGTCTCTCTGTTCCTACAACCTCTTTAAAATTGTACTTGATATTTTATATTGCTTCTCATTCTTCCTATCAAAGTACATCTTTCCACATTAAATTTTACCTGAAATTTTTTCACCCATTTCCTATCCTGTCAGTCTTCTTAAAGGATCTCCTATCCTTCTCAGAGCTCACAATACCACCTGGTTTTGTGTCATTCACAAATTTTGAAATGTTGTCCTGTACACTAAAGTCAAGACCATTAGTGTGCACAAGAAAAGCAAGAATCCTAACACCAATCCCTGGAGAACTCTACTACTTTGCTCCATTAACAACTATTCACTATTACTTCCCATTTTCTATCCCTCAGACAATTTTGTTTTCATGCTGCTCCATTACCTTTCAATCCATGGGCTCTAACTTGCTGAGTGAATGAACCTTGACTGCACCCAAAATATCTCTGTCTCTGTCTCTGTAATTTGTCCAAAACTCTGTAATTCAAATTTACTTAAATCATAGCCATCTTCCCTCAATTTATTATTTTTACTCTACATTACTGCTAAACTTTCCCATAATCAAACATTTATTATGTTACAATCATTGTTCCATGATTGTTCCCCTACTGATGTTTGATCCATTTGGTCCATCTCATTCTCCAGAACCAGATGCAATAAGCAAACTTCTTCATTGGGCTAGAAACTTTCTGATGTTGAAAATTCTCTTGACATACTCTAGAAAGGATTGGTGGTCACCTTTCAAGATTTTATGGACTCGGGAACAGTTCCTACAGATTGAAGGGTAGATAATGTAACCTCACTATTTGAAAAGGGAGGTAGAGAGAAAATCAGGTGAGGGCGAACTGGTGAGGGAGAGACAATGGATGTGGTACACTAGGTCTTTCAGAAGACTTTTGACAAAGTCCCACATAAGAGATGGATAGAAAACTGGTTGACAGACAGGAAATGAAGTGTTGGAATAAACAGGTCATTTTCCAAATCGCAGGCAGTGATTACAGGATCAGTGCTTGGCTCCAGGTATTCACAATCTATATTAATGATTTGGATGAGGGAGCAAAATGTGATATCTCCACACTTGCATTTGATACAAAGTTGGTTGGGAGGGTGAGCTGTGAGAAGGATGCAGAGAAGCTTCAGTGTGATTTGGACAAATTAAGTCCAAATACATGGCAGATGCAGTTTAACTTGGATAAATGTGACGTTATCCACTTCAGTAGCAAAATAAGGAAGGCAGATTATTATTGAGGGAGGGAAATGTGCAATGAGACTTGGTTGTCCTCATAAAACAGTCACTGTAGGTAAGCATGCAGCTACAGCAGGCAGTAAAGAAAGAAAATGGTATGTTGGCTTTCAGAGTGAGAAGATTCGAGTAGAAGGAACAGGAATGTCTTACTGCAATTCCACAGGGTGTTGATAAGACCACACCTAGAATAGTGTATACAATTTCGTCTTCCTTACCTGAAGATCTTTACTATCGAGGGAGTGCAATGAATGTTTACCAGATTGATTCCTGGGATGGCAGGACTGATATGGTTGAATCAGCTGAGATCATAATCACTGTACTTTAGAAAAATAAGAGCAGATATTTTAGAAACCTACAAAATTCTAACAGTACTAGACAGGAAGGATATTCCTGAAGGCAAATGAATCCAGAACCAGGGATTGTAACCCTGATTAAAGGATATGGGGTAAAACATTTGGGACTGAGATGAGGAATGTTTTTCACCCAGAGAGTGGTGCATTGTGGACTTGACTACTACAGAAAGCGGTTGAAGCCAAAACATTGTATGGTTTGGCAGCAGTTGTAATGCAGTCAGCCAGAAGGAGACCTTATAGGACATGAGTTTCCTGAATGGGGTGTTAATCTGGTCCAATCAGGGAACCTTGGCTGTCAGACATGAACAGGAGTATCAGAGGTTCTGTTCACTCTGAGAGCTTGGTCTGAGGAAGCTGGATCAGTGTCAAGGACCTCCATGTGTAAATAAAGGGCACTCAGTGTTGGGATAGGGGCCTTTGTGGAGTTATTTCAGTTTCAAGAAGAAATTGGATATAGCTGAAAGGGATCAAAGGGAAAAAGCAGGAAAATGCTAATGACTTGTACCATGACCACAATGAATGATAGAGCAAGCTCAATGGGCCAATTGACCTACTCCAGCTCTTATTTTCTATGTTTCTAGAATTTCTTTTCCTCTCCGCCCTTTAAAGTCATACCATTTCAATCTATATTAGGGCAGTTAAAGTCTCACATTATAACTACTTGATACTTCCTACACTTAAAGTTCTGTGCATTTTTCCTTCTATATATATATTTTTCTATGCTCAAACTCATGGTTGACCAGCAAAAAACAGAAGGAACAGAATGCACGTTCCTCCAGACTAAGCTGGTCCCGTGCCTCTGTTTATTTGATGAACTGACTTCCTACTGTTTTTATTTCCTAATTAACAACCATTGTTTGTGAGGTACTGCTCAGTTACCTACTTATTGTCACAAAACTAGTCCCTTTTTTTCCTAAAAGCTGTTCCTTGACTCAAGGTGACTCTGTCCTTGATATTTTTCAGAGGGGTAATAAACTGGGCTGGGCTCTGATCAGTATGGTTTGGTACAGAGATGAAAAGGACTTTGAGAGGCCTTTTGATAATATGTAAACAGATGAGACTTCAGGCCAATGTGGTCATGTTTTAGAAGTGACCTGTATAAAGAAAGGGGAGTGGTCAGCTCTCTAGCTAGCTGAGCAGTTTAGTTCAGTCTGAACTGGGTGAGGAGTTCTACAGGGAGCTGTGTGAAAACTCTTTCTCTCTCTTCTTTTCTGCCCTTCAACTTCAACCTGTAAGCATGTATTCCATTTATACTGGTTTTTAAAGGAAGTTTGCTTATTGGGACTGTTGTGTATATTTGGAGCAGCATAATTACATCTAGTTGGATAGGTTGAGTTCTGCAGAGGTTCTTTATTTTGTTATTTGTGTTTCATTGTGTAATTTTGTGAATACATTTTTGTCTGTTTTAAAATCTAGTAGTCAACGTCGCTAACTTACTCCGGGTAATTTTCATTGTACACTTATCGAAACAAATTGCAAGGTTATGGTCTGAGCTGCCTGCTTAAGAATGTTTTGATTGGTCTGGATTAGTCCATTACATTATTACCTTCAAACTAGCTGGTGTGCTTCAAACTATTTATTTCAGTTATACACTTTTACCCCTTCAAGATAACAAACTCCGAACTCTGGAGAAAGGGAAACTAAGCCACAATATTCACCAATCATTCATGTCATGGCTTTCATGTGGTGTCGCAATTGATTTTTAATCTCACTTTTGCAAGCTCAACCATACCTTGGTCTGTTTCCCCCTGCCAACTCTATTTCCAGATATTAGGGTTAGGCCCCAAGCCTGACCTTCTATTTATCCTCTTGCCCTCCTCCTCCTCAGTCTGCTCCTATTACTGATTCTCCCTTCAGATATAATCACAAACACCTCTGGTAGAAGAGTAATAGTTTATTTAATTGGCTTTTTTCTCAGGGAATTGGTTAGACAAAGACAGAAATAGAATGATTCATTTTGAAACAGCGAATTTTTTAAAGTACCTAATTATTTGTGCTACCTGAAATTTATAGATTTCCCCACTCATTACAACAGTACACATTAAGGTATTGCAATAGCTGCCAATAGTATTAATATGTGGTAAGGTGCCCACTTTCCTAATCAGCAAAGAAACAGCAAAAAAAAAATGAGGTGGCGAATTATTAGAAATATGATCACCATCTCTAGCTCAGCAGGAACTACATATTCTCATTAAGTTTGGAAAAACTGGAAAATTGGGATTGGCGCCTAATTCCACCAATCGGATGCTAACTAGTTGACTACATTCCTTTTGGGGATAAAACCTTTGTGTCGTCAGCAGCAAATTATTTTACCTGACAGTTTTTGACACTTACAAAAGTACAATATAATGTACTGGCGAAGTTACATCTAAGATTATTTCCTTTATCAGTAACTGAAACTCTCAAATAATATAATATAATATCTGTGTTGTATCATTGCTCCTTCAAAGTGCTAAAGATTATTTAATATTGCTGCATTTAACATTAGAACTCTTGTTCCACATAATGTAAGAGAAGAAAAGGTGATGAAATAAAATGTTGATGGTTGTCAAAGGGAGCTGTCACTACTCTTGCACTTACAAAATCAATACACTTCAACAGAGATGTACAGTTCTACATAATTCATTCAACAACCTCAGAAGCTTAAAGAAATATTGTCCACTCAAACCTAGCTTCTCCTTCCCTCAGGACCCAGTGCAAGTGTATTATAGTAACAGATGGTTTCTTGTCAATAGAAAGAAATTGCTTTCTGGGGAGAATGCCCATGTATGAAGAAAGGTATGCGACTTGTTTCCAGTAGCATGTACTGTTATGCAATACATAAGACTGTACTTCCTTTGGATAGAGTTTTTAAACTGATAATTTTCTCAAGTCCTTTCTATTGTTATTGTAATATCTCAGATAGTGCCCCATCTCATAGTTAAATGAGCTATTTAACATATACAAGGAATGAAACCAAATGCACTCAGATGCCAGAGTTTGGGGAAAAACATATCAAAAAGATGGAAATACACATAACATGAGTCAAATTGGAGAAAACAGGCCAGGACTGGCTCTGTGCAGAAAACATACAGTGAACTTATTCCCTGATCCAGTGGGAATGCAAAAGACTGAATTGTGTGCTCAATCAACACGGAGTGGATGGAAACTGTGGCTGACTTCTGAAACCTCTTGAAATGGTTTAACAAGCCACCCACCTGAAAACCAACAGTAAAAGGAAAAACTACCACAGCAATGTTAAACAAACCTGTTGACATTGACCCAAGTTTCATTCTGGGAAAATCACAGTTGATTAGAACCTGCGATGTTTCTTTTTCTGGTGAATGGCTGTCTAAGTTGAGAGAGCAGTCTCATAGAATAGTTAAACAACAAGCTAACATTGTTTTATGCATATTTATATCAGCTAATGTTTAAGACTATGGTGTGATCCCTCGATTTGTCCTGTTCATGTAGCAGCATAGCCCCACCAATACTAGATAAACAGCACAATCAGGCGAAAGTGAAACTTTGGACCGTATGTAGACTCTAAGTTTTAAGTAAACATGGTCAAGGAATTCTCTAATCCACTCTCCCATTCATTCTCAAGCAATGAATCATTATTCCTCAGTGTTTAACATCCCTCAAAGTAATCATTGAAGGAAAGAAAAAGAAATTGCATTGTCAGTCATATATTGTGAGTGAACCTCCAAAAGTTGCTTAGTAAAGACTGACCAGGCTGAATGATTCCTGAAAAACTCCTGCGAGACTGGGCATGCACCAATAGAGAGGGAACAAACAAGGATTACTACAAAGATGGAACATACTTGAGCTTAAGTCTTGATCTGAACTTTCCCCTAATACCGCTGTCTACAACAGTGATGATAAGGATGACCAATCGACAGACCTAACGATGAAAAGTAAAATTACCTGAAACTGCGCAGCTGTAAGTAACGTAGGGCATCAGTCTGGGCAGAATTGTGTATCTACACAATTTATATTCACATTCCCTGGCATAACCCTTGTTATCCATCATATCATTATTCCCATTAAGCTACAACTGTACCAGTAAAACACTGTCATTTACGTGACAATGTGGAAAACTGTTCAATGCGTCCTGTTCATAAATTCCAGTTCAAGTAATTACTGCATATTTTAATCTCAGTCATCAGCAAAATGATGGAAGAAAGTCACTAATAGTGCTATCAAGTAAGATTTCCTCAGCAATAACCTGCTTATCGATGCTCTGTTTCAGTTCTACCAGATGCATTCAACTCCAGATCTCATTACAGTCTTGGTCCAAATATGGGCTGAAGAGTTGACTTTCAGAGATGAGCTGAGAATGATTGCCCTCAACATCACAGCAACGTTTGACCAGGGATGCATCAAAGAGTCTGAGTAAAATTGAATTGAATGAGAGTCAGGCTGGAGTCATATCAGGCACAAAAGGAGATGGTTTTAGTTGTTGGAGACAAATCATCACATCTCTGCAGGAGATCCTCAGGGAAGTGTCCAAGGTCCAAACATCTTCAGTTGCTTCGTCAATGACCTTCTCTCCAGCATAAGGTCAGATTTGTTGAGATGTTCATTGACCATTGCACAATGTTTAATGGCTTCTTGAACTCCTCAGTAACTGAAGCATTTGGTGCCCAAGCACAGCAAGGTCTCAACAACATTCATGCATCGGATGATAAGTGGCAAGAAACATTTGCAACACACAAATGCCTTTAAATTTCTAAAATAAGTTCCTTTAAATATCTGTTGGGGATATGGTGATAGTGGCCTTATTCTATCCAATCCTTATTGCTCTGCGAAGATGGTGGGTTATCTGTTTGATCTTCAGCAGTTCTTAATGTTCTTGATCCAATGATGGTGTAATGTTGGGAATTACTGTACTTCTACTCAGCAATGATGAGTAAACAATAATTTCTATTCTAGTAAGTGTCAAAGATAAAATAGCTATAGATGCTGGAATCCAAAGTAGACAAGCAGGAGGTTTGAAGAACACAGCAAGCCAGGCAGCATCAGGAAGTGCAGAAGTCAATGTTTTGGGTGTAACCCTTCTTCACCCAAAACATTGTCTTCTCCACCTCCTGATGCTTGCTGTGTTCTTCCAGCCTCCTGCCTGTCTATTCTAGTAAAGTGTGGCATCTGAACTTAAAGGTGACAGTAGAAGTTACAAAGCCTTTAAACTAAGCCTTTCATCTGACGGCAGTACATCTCATAATTGGTACATAATGCAGAGGCTGTGCATTGAGGTAAGTGAAAATATAATAAATCAGAGAACCACAGAATGGTTACAGCACAAAAGCTGGCCGTTTGACAGTCCTTTTAGTTCTCTGATAAAGCAACTCTGCTAGTCCCACTCATGCCCTTTTCTGGTTGCTTTACAGATATGTATTTTCAATTTATCCAATTCCTTTTTAAAAACCATAAGTGAATGAACCTCTATCAGATTCTCAGGCATTGCATTACACATACTCACCAAATACTATGTCAAGAATTTAATGCCTTATTTCACCGCATTTGTTTTGCCATTCCCTTAGTTCAAAACAGGAGCAATTTCAGTCCACATCCTTGTTAAATTTGATCACTTTCAGTAAATCGTTTTTCCACAGAGAATAATTGTGGCTTCACCAATATATTCCTGCAACTAAAGTCCCTCATTCACAGAGCTATTCCTGTAGTGATTTTCTTGATGCTCTCTCTCTCGCCTTCAGAAAACTCCAGTTGCATGAACAAACCAATATTTTTGTAAAGGATCATCATAATTTTCTTGTTTTGCAGCTCTAAGCCTTTATTTAATAATCCTGTGTGACCTTTTGATGTTTTTCTCAATTTGCCCTGCTAATTTCAAACATTTCATTTAACACACACACACACACACACACACGCATCCTGTCTATATCCTCTATCTCAATACTCCTCACAGTTCGCAAGTATTCAAAGTATTCCCTGTACATCCAAGTCAAAGTCATCAAAAACAAGCAGCCATACAATAGTACTTTTAGTTTTCTCTCTCACGACCAATTTTATTTTTATGCTACCACCATCCCTTTAATTCCATGGGCTTTAAAGTTGGGCTGGAAAACCTACTCAGTGACACTTTATCAAACATCTTCTGGAAGTCCATGTTTATCTCATTAACCACATTAACTCAACAATCCTCTCCTCTCATCAAAAAACTCAATAAATTAGTTAAACATCGTTTGCCTTTAATAATTCCATCGTTCATTTCCTTAATTCATCCACCCATTTCAAGCGGTTGGTAATTTTATCCCTGATAATCATTTCCATAAGCTTCCTAACCACTAAGGCTCAACAGAGTGCACTCCAGTTGCTGGGTTTATTCTTGACCCATTTTTTTGAACAAGAGTGTAGCATTTTTCAATTCTCTATGATGTACAGCACAGAAACAGACCCTTGGGTCCAATTCATCCATGCCAACCAGATATCCTTAATTTATCTAGTCCCATTTGCCAGCATTTGGCCGGAATCCCTCTAAACCCTTCCTAAACATGTAGCCATCCAGATGTCTTTTAAATGTTACAATTGTACCAGCCTCCCCCACATCCTCTGGCAGTTCATTCCATTCATGCACCACCCTCTGCATGAAAATGTTGCCCCTAAGGTCTTTTCTAAATTTTTCACCTCTCACCTTAAACCTATGCTCTCTTGTTTTGAACTTCACTACCCTGGGGAAAAGACTATTCAAACTATCCATGCTCCTCATGATTTTATAAACTTTTATAAGGTGACCCCTCAGCCTCTGATGCTCCAGGGAAAACAGCCCTAGCCTATTCAACCTCTCCCTATAGCTCAAATCCTCCAACCCTGGTAATATCCCTGTAAATCTTTTCTGAACCCTTTGAAGTTTAATGCTATCTTTCCAATAGCAGGGACCCAGAATTAAATGGAGTATTCTGAAAGAGGCCTAACCAATGTCCTGCACAGCTGCAACATGATCTCCCAACTCCTATACTAAATGCCTAATAACAGTAAGTACACTAAGCGCCTTCTTCACTATCCAGTCTAGCTGTGAATCCACTTTCAAGGAACTATGAACCTGCACTTTTTCTTTGGCAATACTCCCCAGGACCTTACCATTAAATATATAAATGCTGCCCTGATTTCCCTACCAAAATGTAGCACCTCAAATTTGTCTAAGATAAAATGAATCTGTCACCCCTTGGCCCATTGGCCCATCTGATCAAGGTCCTGTTGTACTCTGAGGTAACCTTCTTTGCTGTCCATGACACCACTAATTTTGGTGTCATCTGCAAAATGACTAAACATCTCCAATATTCATCTCTAAATCAATTTTTAAAAATGACAAAAAACAATGGGCCCAGCACCGATCTTTGCCGTACACCACTGATCACAGGCCTCCAGGGTCTAAAAAGCAGCATTCCACCACCACCCACTGTCTTCTACCTTTGAGCCAATTTTGTATTCAAGTGGCCAGTTCTTCCTGTATTTCATGTGATCTAACCTTGTTAACCAGTCTACCGTGAAGAACCTTGTCGAATGTTTTACTGAAGCCCATGTACATAACTGGTCTGCCTTCA
Source organism: Chiloscyllium plagiosum (assembly GCF_004010195.1). NCBI lineage: Eukaryota > Metazoa > Chordata > Chondrichthyes > Orectolobiformes > Hemiscylliidae > Chiloscyllium > Chiloscyllium plagiosum. The sequence goes on along the minus strand of NC_057714.1, from coordinate 7,612,329 downwards.
TCAATCCCCTTTGTTACTTCAAAAATCTCGAATGAATTGATGAGACTTGATTTCCCATCCTCAAAGCCACGTTGATTATCTGTAATCGTTCCTTGCTTTTCCAAATGCCTGTAAATCCTGTCCTTAAGTATCCTCTCCAACAACTTGCCCACCACCGATGTCAGGCTTACCAGTCTATAGATCCCTGGCTTTTCCTTACCACTTTTCTTAAATAGTGGCACCACATTAGCCAATCTCCAGTCTTCTGGCACCTCACCTGTGGCTATCAGTGATATAAGTATCTCAGCAAAGATCCCAGCAATCTCTTCCCTAGCTTCTAGGTTATACCTGATCCTGTCCCGAGGATTTATCCACCTTTTTGGATTTCAAGATGTCTAGTACCTTCTCCTCTGTTATATGAACAATTGTCCAAGATATTGCTAATTCTTTTCCCAAGTTCTCTAGCATCCATATCCTTCTCCACAGTAAATACTGATGCTAAATAATTATTTATTATCTCACTCACCTCCCAAAGTTCCACACATTGTCGGCTTTGCTGCTCTTTAAGGGGTTTGTTCCTTCTCTAGTAACTCTTTTATCCTTATTGCATTTTTGGAATCCCTTTGGATTCCCCTTCACCCTATTTGCCAAAGCTATCTCATGTCCTCTTTTTGCCTTCCTGATGTCCCTCATAATTATACCCCCACTACTCTTACAGTCCTCTAAGGATTCACTCAATCCCTGTTGTCTATACCTGACATATGCTTCCTTCTTTTTTTTTTGACCAAAACCTCAACTTCTCTAGTTATCCAGCATTCCCCTTAACCTTCGCCCTAACAGCAACACATATTCTCTGGACTCGCATCTCAATTTTGAAGGCTTCCCAATTTCCAGCCATCGCTTTACTTGCACATATCTTCCCCCAATCAACTTTTAATTGTTCTTGCCTAACACCATCAAAATTAGCCTTCCTCCAACTTAGAACTTTAACTTTTAGATCAGGTCTATCCTCTTCCATAACTATTTTACAGTCCTCTGACACCACCTTTATATTTAATGTAAATTTGAAGATAATCACCAATACCCATACAATGTCCATCCTCAGTTCTTTCCGGATCCTAAGATGTATCATATTCAATCCTGGTGACCTATAAATTTAAGTTGAAACTAGCTTTTCTAATCTCTCCTCTTCATCAATTTTATCCCCTCCAGTATCTTAACTGTCACCACTTTCATTATGACATTGGCAACATCTTTTTTACTGAAGACAGGCGCAGAGCACCCTTTAGTACCTAAACCAAACCATCTACCTCCATGTGAAGATCTATGTTTTGTTTTTTAATCACAAGCCCTCCTCTCATTATCCTTTTCGTAACTGCATGCCAATCGAAAACCTTTTGGATTTGTCCTTATAACTTAGGTTAGCAGCTAGTGTCTTCCCATACTCTTGTTTTGCCTCACTTATTTCCTTTCTCTGCTCTTCCCTTCTGAATTTTCCATATTCTGCTTGATTCCCAATTATATTATCAGCTTGATTCTGTCTCTTCAAGCCATTTTCTTCTACAACCTGCTCTCTATCTTAATTGTCATTCAACAAGCTTTAACATTGGTTGGCCCATCTTTCCCCTCATGGGAATATTCCTCAACCATACCTGGACTGTTTCCTGTGTCAATTTTTACAGTTACAGTTAAAATTGTTCTGCCCAATCAGTTCTCAGCCCACTGAAATCACTCCTCTTCTAATTAAGTGTTTTTACCTTGGAATGCTCCTTGGCTTTTTTCTATGGCTAATATAAATCTTACAATATTACGGTTATTGTCCCCTGAATGTTCACATATTGATACATGTTTCCACTTGATTCACATTATTTACCAGAACTAGATCCAACAATGCATCTTTCTGCATTGAGCCAAAAACATACTGATAAAAACTGCCCTGATCATTTTTCAGAACCATTTTTTAGATTAGATTACTTACAGAGTGGAAACAGGCCCTTCGGCCCAACAAGTCCACACCGACCCGCCGAAGCTCAACCCACCCATTACCCTACATTTACCCCTTTTATCTAACACTACGGGCAATTTAGCATGGCCAATTCACCTGACCTGCACATCTTTGGAGTGTGGGAGGAAACCGGAGCACCCCAGAGGAAACCCACGCAGACACGGGGAGAATGTGCAAACTCCACACAGTCAGTCGCCTGAGTCGGGAATTGAACCCGGGTCTCTGGCGCTGTGAGGCAGCAGTGCTAACCACTGTGCCACTGTGCCGCCTATTTGATCCTCTCTACCCTTTCCAACCATGAGGATCCCAGATAATACTACAATAATTAACGACCCCCATTATCAATCTCTATTGTTTTTGCACCTGGGCCTACAAATTCGCTCTTCTATTTCGTTTACACTATTTTCAATACGCCCAGGAATGTAATAGCACATTTGTTGTTTCTCACCTGTGACCAAATAGATTCTGTCCTTGACCCCTCTGGGACAGTCTGTCCCTCTCTCCACCATTGCAATATTCTCCTTAATCAATTCTGCTGCCTCTCTGCATTTCATTCCTTCCCTATCTATTCTCAACACTTTGTATGTAATGATAGTTTGTGCCCAGTATTGCCTTTTATAAAGCCATTATCACTACAACGTTATATTCCCATGAGGTTGTCTGACTCTGCAGCTCACCATTTTATCAATCACAATGTCTATCATTATCTGTAAACCTGTCTACCTCTCCCATTCTAATCGTAGCTCATGCTGCACAACCCCTTGCCAAGTTAGTTTGAACCTCCCACAACAAAACATTGAACTGCATTGCAAGGATATTGATCTGGCTCATCCAGTTTTGTATAGGTCCCAGTTCTCCCAGAATTACTTCCAATGTTCCAGGAATCAAAAACTTTCACGCTGACACCTTCTCTCCTGTCATGCAACCATTTATCCCATCCTCCTATTTCTACACTTGTTAATACATGGCACCAGGAATAGTCTGGGTTATATCACCTTTGAAGTTTCTTCTTGTTTACACAGCCATAGAGTCATAGGGAGAGGCCAATCAAGACTGTGCTGACCTACCTAGACTAATCTCACTTTTCAGCACTTGACCCATAGTCTTGAACGTTATGTCATTTTGAGAGCTCATTATGTACCATTTAAAGGTAGCGTGCTCAGCTGATTTGGTCCCCAGCATCCATTGCCAGGGAACAGAAAACCGCCCTGCGTCCCAGATCCTTTTCATTAACCAGTCAATGTTGCCAGTCATCATTCGTTTATCACAAAAATAAATGATGCCTCTTCTGATTCCTTCCCTGTTTTAATGTCTACAATTTCTTTTAATATGTCACCTTGTTGAAACAAAAACAGAAATTGCTGGAAAAGCTCAGCAGATCTGGAAGCATCTGTGGAGAGAAATTAGAGTTACCACCTTGCAAAAATACTTTGATTGAAGCGTCTCTCTTGTCTTTGAACATAGAACCTATGAAATAGATGCATGTATAAGCCACTCAGCTCCTTAATCCTGCTCTATCATTAATAAGATTGTAGCTGATCTAATTACTCCATATGCCCGCCTACTGTCTTTCACTTCCTTGTTTATTCCTCTTTGTACCTGTGTGAAATGGCAACATCGCATGCACTGTTCTGTGCCAAAAATCAGTTTGGAGAATTGCTCGAAGTAGATTAGATGAATAAAGCCCCTGTTGAGATCACTTTTTCCTCTCTCCCTCCTCTGCCTTAGAGCAGTGTTGTCTCAGTGTCCTCCTCAGTGTAGTCTCTGCCCATTGTCCATGTCAAGCTGCAAATCAAGGGGACGAAAACCTAGTGTATCAATGAATTACAACAGGGTGGCTGAGCAGAACCTTTGAAGACAGAACCAAGGAACCATCAAATGCTACTCCACTCTCTTTAGGCTTCAGCACCTCTAAGTTGAGGCATTGACCTTTAGAAACTGTTATTTCACTCAAAAACAATCAGCAATTTGAAAAAGATGATAATTCCTCAAGAAGAGCAGGAGGTGTTTCTTAGTTGCTGCTAAATGAACATTTAGCTATGTGACCTTAAGGGACCACATTGATCGCAGCTCTGAGGTTGAAAATGGCAGTAATAATGTCAATTTTGCTTTACACCTGAATCAATGTCTCTCTGCATATCCCAGTGCACACTATCAATGTTCATGCTCACAACCTACTCAAAATGGTGCTTAATGAACCCTGTAACAGAAATAGCAAGTTGCATAGATACAGTTTTAAACCTAAACAGCGCTGAAAATATGCAAACTATGGAATTGAATTTTGGGGCCTTTGTTTCTCTGAAATTTACCTCTTTCTGAATATCAACACCGTTCTCAATATCATCTTTAAATGGTAGACTGAAACAAGATCAAATCAGGTTGAAATGAAGATCTTTCAGTCAATATTGCTAAGGATGCCAAACCAATGACTCAGCCAACCCAAACCTCTAACTGGGGTCAAGCAATGTTTTTAAAAAAAATTTCTAAATAGTTTGAAATTTATGTTATAAAATAGAAGTTAGGTTATTTTAATGAAAAATATTTTAAAAATATTTTAATGAAAAATACTTTAAATATTTTAAAGAACATAAAAACTAGGAACAGAAGTGGGCAATCCAGCCCCTCCGGTCTGCTCCACCATTTGGTATGATCATGACTGCTTCAATTCCACTTTCCCACCCACTCAACATAACCCCCCAACCCATTCTAGGGAGGCAGAGAACTTCTTCAAAGTGGGCATCCTTTGAAGAGACTTCACCTAGGCAGCCTACAGCATGGAGGACTCATCATTGAGTTCTCCAGTTTCAAATAACCTTCCCACTCATCCCCTTACTCCCTTTCCAAACTGCCTCCTCCCTTCCATTCCATACACTGACCCTTCCTTCCAGCTACCAACTGGATTTATCCCTCCCATTGACCAACTAGGCTGTACTCACCACCTGTGTTCACCTATCACCATTTCACCCCCTCTCCTCACTCACAACCCTCTCCCTTCTTTACCTGAAGCTCCCACTATCTCCATCTCTATTCCTGAAGAAGGATTACACCTGAAACGTCGACTTCTCAACTTCCTGATGGTACCTAGCTTGCTGTGTTCTTCCAGCCTCCTGCTTGTGTACTTCATCCTCAATTTTGGCTATAATACTTTCTATCCTTGTATCCAAGTCATTAATATTAAGTAAATAGTTGCGGCTGAAGCCTGAGGTGCCCCACCAGTTACATCTCGCCAACCAGAAAAAGACTTATTTATCCCCACTCTCTGTTGGTTAGCCAATCCTCTATCTGAGCTAATAAATTATCCCTAGCACTATGTGATCTTACCTAGTATATTAACCTTCTATGCAGCACCTTTCAGACGCCTTCTGGAAGTCCAAATATTCTATATCAATAGGATCACCATTATCCACATTGCTTCTTACATAGAGCCATAGAATCATATAGATGTACAGCACGGAAACACACCCTTCGGTCCAACTCATCCATCCCAACCAGATATCCCAAGAACTTGACCAAATTGGTCAAACATCATTTACCCTTCATATGGTTATGAAGAATAAACCGTTAGCACAAAATGAAACAAATTGATTGCTTTGCATTGTAGAAATAATCATACATCAGGAATTTAGGTTACATTCAGCATTATTTTCAATCTGTCCCCTTTAGATGGAAAATTGTATTGAACTTTGCATCTGAATGCTTGACCTGCACTCCTGGTAGGCAGACTCCATAGTTAAGTATACGAGAATTTTTTTAAGTTTACCTCTAGTAAATCAAGGCCAATCAACAAAAACTACTGCTTGCCTAGAATATTACCTCATATTGAATATTGCATTAAATTGCTTTTTAAAATATGATTTATTGAACCAATTTGACTGATGAAAAATTTTGCATAGAGTAATTTGTGAGGAATTCAACCAATAAAATTATTACAAATTGCTGCATGAAAGATTTTTGTTCGTTCTCATTCTATGAATAGATAGCTGAACTCAATAGTTACCATTTAATAGAAAATGGTCTTTACTCAAGCTGCCAAGTGATTTGCTGTTGCTTACAAATTTTTGCCTTTAAATAATTCTGTGGTCATAATAGTGTACAAACACTTATCAAATTTGGTATAGGTTTCTTTGTCCGCTTGTGGACATGCATAAAGAAAGTGGGACAATGTTCTCATTAACAGGTGAGAAAAACTAATCATAGGTAATAGAGTCATAGAGTCATAGAGATGTACGGCATGGAAACAGACCCTTTGGTCCAACCCATCCATGCCGACCAGGTAACCCAACCCAATCTAGTCCCAGTTACCAGCACTCAGCCCGAATCACTCCAAACTCTTCCTATTCATATACCCATCCAAATGCCTTTCAAAATGCTGCAATTGTACCAGCTTCCACCACATCCTGTGGCAGCTCATTCCATACACATACCACCCTCTGCGTGAAAATGTTGCCCCATAGGTCTCTTTTATATCTTTCCCCTCTCACCCTAAACCTATGCCCTCTAGTTCTGGACTCCCCCACCCCAGGGAAAAGACTTTGCCTATTTACCCTATCCATGCCCTCATAATTTTGTAAACTTCTCTAAGGTCACCCATCAGCCTCCAATACTCCAGGGAAAACAGCCCCAGCCTGTTCAGCCTCTCCTAATAGCTCAAATCCTTGAACCCTGGCAACATCCTTGTAAATCTTGTCAGAACCCTTTCAAATTTCACATCTTTCTGATAGGAAGGAGACCAGAATTGCACGCAATATTCCAACAGTGGCCTAACCAATGTCCTGTACAGCCGCAACATGACCTCCCAATTCCTGTACTCAATAGTCTGACCAATAAAG
>NC_057714.1:7582356-7601184 GCF_004010195.1 Chiloscyllium plagiosum | reverse complement strand
AGGACTCTGTCCTCAAAGCCAGGCATGCATATTCCCCGCCTGACATGTCCAGGGCAAATGTCAGGAATGGTACAAGGCAGCTCCAGACTACTATATACAGTCTTAGATGACCTACATCTAGGAGAGATTGAGCAGTTTTGGGCAATGAATTTTGGAAAGTATACAATGTGAATCCTATCAGTTCGCATGGATTTGTTGGATTGACAGTGAGAGGCAATGAGGAATTTACAAGAGCTGGGGCTGTGATGGATGTCAGTTATAGGAAGGGAGAAAAGTCGCAGATACAGTCAGGTAGATGGGTTAACTCCAGGAAAGTTAGGAGAGAGAGGTAGGTAGTGCAGGAGTCTTCATTTCAAACAAGTATGCTATCCCCATTTCAAACAAGTATGCTGTTTTGAAAAATGTACGGGGTGATGGACTCTCAGGGGAATGTAGCACAAACAGCCAAGTTTCTGATACCCAGACTGGCTGTAATGTAATGAGGGAAGTCAGGTTCCGAGGGTTTGATTGTGTTCAGTGACTCTCTAGTCAGAGGCACAGACAGACATTTCTGTGGCCAGCAGCGGAAAATCAGAATGGTGTGTTACCTCCCTGATGCCAAGATCAAGGATATCTCGGTGACGGGGCAGAATGTTCTCAAAGGGGAGAGGGACCAGCAGGAGGTCATTGTACACATTAGAACTAATGACATAGAAAGGAAAAGGATGAGATTCTGAAGGGAGAATATAGAAATTAGGCAGGAATTTAAAAAGGAGGTCCTTGAGGATAATAATATCTGGGTTACTCCTGGTGCTACAAGCTAGGGAGGGGAGGAGTAGGAGGATAGAGCAGATGAATGCAGGGCTGAAGAGCTGGTGGAAAGAAGAAGAGTTCACATTTTGGATCATTGGAATCTCTTCTGGGGTAGAAGTGATCTGTACAAGAAGGACGGATTGCACCTGAATTGGAAGGGGACCAAAATGCTAGCAGGGAGATTTGCGAGAGCTGCTCGGGAAGATTTAAACTACTAAGGTGGGGGAAATGTAGGGACCCAGAGAAATAGTAAGGAAAGAGATCAATCTGAGACTGGTACAGTTGGGAACACGAATGAGTCAAACAATCAGGGTAGGCAGGGACAAAGCAGCAAATACGGTTGGACTGATAAATTAAAATGCATTCACTTCAATGCAAGACAACTAACAGGGAAGGTAGATGAATTCAGGGCATGGTTAGGAACATGGGACTGGGATATCACAGCAATTACAGGTATGAACAGGAGTGGCAGCTTAATGTTCCAGGATACAAATGCTACAGGAAGGATAGAAGGTAGGGATGGAGGGAAGAGAGGAGGGGGAGTGGTGTTTCTGATAAGGGATAGCATTACAGCTGTGCTGAGGGAGGATATTCCTGGGAATACATTCAGGGAAGTTATTTGGGTGGAACTGAGAAACAAGAAACGGATGATCACCTTATTGGGATTATATTATAGACCTTCTAATAGTCAGAGGGAAATTGAGAAACAAATTTTACGGAGATTTCAGTTATCTGTAAGAATAATACAGTGGTTATGGTAGGGGATTTTAACTTTTCAAACATAGACTGGGAGTGCCATAGTATTAAAGGTTTAAATGGAGAGGAATTTGTTAAGTGTGTACAAGAAAGTTTTCTGATTCAGTACGTAGATGTATTGACGATAGAAGGTGCAAAACTTGGCCTAATCTTGGGAAATAAGCAGGGCAGGTGGCTGAGGTGTCAGTGAGGGAGCACTTTGGGGCCAGCGGTCATAATTCCATTTGTTTTAAAATAGTAATGGAAAAGGATAGACCAGATCTAAAAGTCGAATTCTAAATTGGACGAAGACCAATTTTGATGGTATTAGGCAAGAGCTTTCAAAAACTGTTTGGAGCAGATGTTCGCAAGTAAAGGGATGGCTGGAAAATGGAAAGCCTTCAGAAATGAGATAACGAGAGTCCAGAGACAGTATATTCCTGTTAGGGTGAAAGGCAAGGCTGGTAGGTGCAGGAATGCTGGATGACTAGAGAAATTGAGGATTTGGTTCAGAAAAAGGAAGCATATCTCAGGTATAGACAGGATAGATTGAATCCTTAGAAGAGTATAAAGGCAGTAGGAGTATACTTAAAAAGGAAATCAGGAGGGCAAAAAGGGGACATGAGAAATCTTTGGCAAATAGAGTTAAGGAGAATCCAAAGGGATCTTACATATACGTTAAGGACAAAAGGGTAAGCAGGGAGAGAATAGGGCTCCTCAAAGATCAGCAATGCAGCCTACGCGTGGAGCCGCAGGAGATGGGGGTGATACTAAACAAGTATTTTGCATCAGTGTTTACTGTGGAAAAGGACATGGAAATACAGAATATAGGGAAATAGATGGTGACAACTTGAAAAATGTCCATATTAGAGAGGAGGACGTGCTGGATGTCTTGAAATGCATAAAGATGGATAAATCCCCAAGACTGAACAGGTGTACCCTAGAACTCTGTGGGAAGCTAGAGAAGTGATTGCTGGGCCCCTTGCTGAGATATTTGTATAATCGATAGTCACAGGTGAGGTGCCGGAAGACTGGAAGTTGGCTAACGTGGTGCCACTCTTTAAGAAGGGTAGTAAGGACAAGCCAGGGAACTATAGACCAGTGAACCAGATGTCAGTGGTGGGCAAGTTGTTTGAGGGAATCCTAAGGGATAGGATGTACATGTACTTGGAAAGGCAAGGATCAATTAAGGATAGTCAACATGGCTTTGTGTGGGGGAAATCATGTCTCACAAACTTGATTGAGTCTTTTGAATAAGTAACAAAGGTGATTGATGAGGTCAGAGTGGTAGACATGATCTATTTGGACTTCAGTAAGTCCCATGGGAGACTGATTAGCAGGGTTAGATCTCATGGAACACAGGGAGAACTAGCCATTTGGATACAGAACTGGCTCAAAGGTAAAAGACAGAGGGTGGTGGTGCGGTGTTGCTTTTCAGGGTGGAGGCCTGAGACTATGGAGTGCCACAAGGATTGGTGCTGGGTCCATTAATTTTCATCATTTGTATAAATGATTTGGATGTGAACATAGGAGGTATAGTTAGTAAATTTGCAGCTGACACCAAAATTGGAGGTGTAGTGGACAGCGAAGAAGGTTACCTCAGAGTACAATGGGATCTTGATCAGATGGGCCAATGGGCTGAGGAGTGGCAGATGGCGTTTAATTTAGATAAGTGTGAGGTGCTGCATTTTGGAAAAGCAAATCAGAGCAGGACTTACACACTTAATGGTAAGGTCCAGGGGACCTTGGAGTGCAGGTTCATATTTCCTTGAAAATAGAGTTGCAGGTAGATAGGATAGTGAAGAAGGTGTTTAATATACTTTCCTTTATTGGTCAGAGTATTGAGTACAGGAGTTGAGAGGTCATGTTGCAGCTGTACAGGACATTGGTTCAGCTACTTTTGGAATATTGCATGCAATTCTGGTCTCCCTTCAATCAGAAGGATGTTTTGAAACTTGAAAAGGTTCAGAAAAGATTTACAAGGATGTTGCCAGTGTTGGAGGGTTTGAGCTATTGGGAGAGGCTGAATAGGCTGGGGCTGTTTTCCCTGGAGTGTCGGAGGCTGAGGGGTGACCTTATAGAGGATTATAAAATCATGAGGGGCATGGATAGGACAAATAGACAAAGTCTTTTCCCTGGGGTGGGGGAGTCCAGAACTAGAGAGCAAAGGTTTAAGGTGAGACGGGAAAAATTTAAAAGGGACCTAAGGGGCAACGTTTTCATACAGAAGGTGGTGCTTGTATGGAATGAGCTGCCAGAGGAAGTGGTGGAAGCTAGTACGATTACAGCATGTAAAAGACATCTGGATGGGTATATGAATAGGAAGGGTTTAGAGGGATATGGGCCAAGTGCTGGCAAATGGGACTAGATTAGGTTAGAATGTCTGGTCAGCATGGATGGGTTGGACAAAGAGTCTATTTCCGTGCTGTACATCTCGATGACTCTATGACTCTGTAACTGAAAACACAGTGCAGTACACACTCACCAGAATGTTAACAGTACTCCAAGGAGTTGAATAACAAGAAGAGCTTACTATTTATTCACCTGAGGAAGGTTAAGTTGTGATTCCATTTTTAAGATTTTGAAATGCATTGATAGTGTTACAGAGGAGCAGCACAGTGGTTCAGTGGTTATTCCACTCCTTGGAGCACTGCCTCACAGCACCAGTGGCCCGGGTTCGATCTCAGCCTTGGATGACTGTCTGTTATGCAGGGTTACAGGGATAGGGTCAGTGTGGAGTTGATGGGCTGAATGACCTGCTTCTACACTGTAAGGATTCTGTGAATCTATTCCATGAAATATGTTCCACTGGCAGGGCTATCATTAAATCCAGACCCACACCAGGAGACATGCACAAAGGCAGGTCCAACCCACCAGGTTGTGACCTCCAACTCTTGAATGGAAAGAGCCATTGGGGGAAGCATGGTAGAGCAGTGGTTAGCATTGCTGCCTCTCAGCACCAGGTACATAGGTTTGATTCCACCCTCGGGCATTTGTGTGGAGTTTGTACATTCTCCCTGTGTCTGTGTGGGTTTCCTCCAGGTGCTCCAGTTTCCTCCCACAGTCCAAAGATGCGTAAGTTAGATGAATTGGCCACATTAAATTGCCCCGTCGAGTCCAGAGCTGTGCAGACTAGGTGCATTAGCCATGGTAAATGCAGGTCTATGTGGCTGGGGTTTTGGGTAGAAAGCTTTTTTGAGGGTTGGTGCAGACTTGATGAGTCGAACAGCCACTTTCCGCATTGTAGGGATTTTGCATGGTCCCAAAGCTGCCCGAGAGCCAGGGATTGAAGCCTAGGTTGTTGACACCAATCTGTTCCATGCCAACTATCCAAACAATGGAGCCTGAGTTGCCATGGCACCATGGGCTTTTACAGGTATCTTGTTGTCAGGAGTTTTGAAAAGGTGATTATAGAAGCTGCAACTTTCTCTCCATCGCATTGCTGAGCAGAAACCCCTCCCATTCTCACTGCCTGTCTTTAGCATATTTTTGAAGCATTTACACCTATGTTAGAAACATTCCTTCATTGACCACCAAATCCTGGGGTGGAACTTGAACTCAGAGCTTCTGGCTCAGAGATAGGACACTACCAGAGCGACAATACCTTCACAAGCTGAATTAGTTATTTTAAATCTGAGATCAATAAATTCGTGCTAACCAAGGGCGTTAAGGGATATGGAGTCAAAAATGCAAGGAGGAGTTGAAATAAGAAATAGCCATGATCTTATTAAACAGTGAAGTCGGTTAAAAGGTTTTATGGTTCAGTGATTCAACTCTCTTAACATAATCCTCTGAACACTCAAAGGACTATGGAGTTTTGAAAGTAACCCTAATTATTTCCTGCATGCACCACTGGTGTCTTCTCAGCTTGTGCCTTTTCACATACAATAGGACAAATTTCAAAGCAATTTATTTTGTGTACAGTTCTAAAAATAGAAACACAAATACTCAGTAGGAGCCTCTTTTCTTTGTTGTTCTCACGTTTCTTGTCTCCACTCCTGAAGGGATTGGTCCATGTTGGGGAAGGATTCCACCCACTGCTGATAGTGCTCAAATAGTTTGCTTAAGTAATCATTTCTCATCCGAATGCAGAGAGCGAATCTTCATCTGTCCAAGATGGAATGACAGATATTCCCAATCATTGACAGACTTAAATTTATTCAGACATTGATCCATTGGGGACATGGGATAACAATCAGAGCAGGGAGCTGTCTTTCCTTAAGCCCCAATCCCTCATCCAAACTTCCTGAACCCAGTTATTGAGCTCTCATATCATCCTGACTGAATTACATTTGTCTCTAAAAACTGGCAGAGTTATGGAATTCACTCACACACTTTCAATGCAGACCTCATGTTGTCTGCGCATGTAATTGATTTCTATTTGTAGTCCACTGCTAAACACAATGCTGAGAGTCTGCATGTGTCTGAACAGTGGGATCAGGCTCATGTAAGGTTAGTATCACTTAAAGCCAGCCTGAATTTCTTAAAGGGGAGGTACATTCTAGCCACATCCGGCGCTGGATGGAACTGAGGAAGACAGTTGTGCAAAAAGAGTGAACATGGCAAAACAGGGCACTCTCCCATGTAGTCTTCAAACAACCCCGAAGGCCTTGGTGAAGGAGTTGTTTGGGAAGAGTGAAAAGTTCTCTATCCACAGTGGGATTAGTAGCTCCACCAAGCTTGCAAACATATGTAGCACTGTTGGTTCAAAGCAGTGAAGCCTCAAAATCCCAAATCACTTACGATCGTATCAAACTTCAATTGTGACATGCAAATTGTTTTTAGAAAGGACATATAAGCAAAGGTTAAGTGTAGATATAAATTTAGTGGCTATCTAGATTAGATTCTCTACAGTGTGGAAACAGGCCCTTCAGCCCAACAAGTCCACACTGATCCTCCAAAGAGTAACCCACCCAGACCCATTTTCCTCTGACTAATGCACTTGACACTATGGGTAATTTAGCATGGCCAATTCAACTGAGCTGCACATCTTTGGACTGTGAGAGCAAACCCACACAGACACAGGGAGAATGTGTAAAATCCACACTGACAGTCACCCGAGGCTGAAATCAAACCTGGGACCTTGGTGCGGTGAGGCAGCGGTGCTAACCACTGAGCCACTGTGGCTATCTGAGAGAGAAAAAGAGAGAGAGTGAGAGGAAGACTTTGGAATGTCACATATGACAAGGTGTCAAAGAAACTTCAAAAGGAAAAAAACTGCACTACAAACTTGTAGTATTCCAGACTGTGAACAAGATGGTAAAAAGAGATAGCAATTGTGGCGAGAGATGCTTTTACCTTTCAAGAATACACAGGAATAGGTGTTAAAATGAAGGTTCAATTCTTCTCTGTGTCATTCGTGGCTTGATGTCCTAGTATTGGACTAGCATGTTGTGAAGGTCACAGCCCTGGGAATGATCATTCAAATGCCCTTGCATTGCAATTAAGGAAAGGGAGAATACTCTCCCTCACTCAGACTGCTGCAAGTTAGCCACTGCTGAAAGGATTTGGCTAAAAGAAGCTGTAAAGCCAAGAAAGTTGAAATCAACTATATAGCTTCAAGACCACTGCAAATATCCACTGCAAGTTGCAGCCACTGCTGCTTTCAGCTATCCACTCTTTACAAACAATTCAGAGACTGAACATAAGACCTTCTGTTAACATTTATCTTTTTGGATTCACCTCTTCGTTGCAAGCTATGTGCTTCGTTCCTATATCCTGTTTAATAATGAGTGAACTGACTAGTTTTGTTAATTCAGAAAAGCCTGGTTAAATTAGCTCCTTTTAAAACCTAAGTTCATTTGGAACTGGGAGGTAGAGATTCTTTTATATTTAACGTTATTGTGACCAACTAAACAGTGGGTGAATAATCAATAAGATATAGTTCATGCCTCCTCACCCAGGAGCTAAACAGTTTGAGGTATCCCGCCTGGAACTGTGAAGTGCAAACATATGAACTCGAAGCAGAAATAGAAGACTTAGCCTCTTCTGCAGTCCCATTTGTTTCTTATCCAGAATCTTTTCTTATTTAATGCTGCAGTTCATTTCTGGAAACTTGGAGAGGGACTGGTTTTGGACCCAGGTCAGGGGGACCAGAATCATAGGGCCAGAGCAACCTCAACAAAATGGAGATTCGGCAGATGCACCGTTATCTCCCAACCACTTAGGAGTCAGGTGGACTCCTCAGGCTCACGAATGGAAATGAAAATGAAGAAAAAAAAGGGGAACAAATGGATGAAACATTCACCCTCCAACCAAAATGGATGATGGGAAGGGGTTGTCAGCTGGAACCAGTCCTTGCTGAACATGAATTGGCTGAAGGAGGTGAAGGCAATTAGCTTCAAAAGGAATAAAATCAGATTGACTGCATATAAAGCTGAAACTACATTTGTTTTGTAGGAAGAAGAATCATTATGAGATCATGGAATACGATTATTGTCGTTTTCTTGGAATGAGGGTCCCTTCTGTGATGAATACTTTGACTGATATTTTTTTTGTGAATGGAAGGTGATAACGTTGATAGATTGTAAGAGATGCATATTACATGTTTGAACAAATGTCATGGCAAAGGTCGTGTGTTGGGAAGAAATGTAGGTTTTTGTGTTGCCATGGCCTGTTCCTGTGCAGTTCAAAACCTACTTTCCAATCTTTGCCCTATTGACCAAGAAAGCAGAATTGTCTGTTACATAGTCTATGACAAAATTAATCCTTAGATGGAAACAAAATGTGGCTATCAGCGATATCTCTTCAATTTAACCACTAGTTGCCAAATTTTGCTGAAGCCAGAACCCGATGAGAAACTGGACATCACTCTGCCCACCCACCCAAATGATACGGACGATGATTTACACCAATTCGTACCTACAGAGCTTCCACCTATTCCATACTTCACAGCAGACTGGGTGAAGATCATTTTTGGGGCAAAGGAAGTTATCCATAAATGGGCTACACATGAGAAGGAGATTAAAACTCATGTAGAACAGGCAAAGAGAGACTTGCAGGCTCCAAGTTTCTGGAGTAAAATTTGGAATTGGGAACTAAACACTCAGGTCGATCCATGTATCAGAATTGTGTCTCATATGATTGTTGTACCATAATTTGTTGTACCTGTTGTAGTGATAGTCTTATTTTGACTATTAAGAAATGGAAGGAACTGATAAAGGAGATTGCTCTCAGATACCAAAGGATAGCTCATACGGAAGAGGGTTTGTGATTTTTGCTTATCATAGAGTAGGAATAATGTAAACATAACTAGTTTACAGTATTCTTACTATTCATTCAATTGTCATTTGCATTGAGATTATGTGTATTTTACAAGATATGAAAAGGTTATGACAACAAATTTACTGTGGAGCAAAACTGCTTTCTAACTTTGTTGACGCTTATGACTATTGTTTTGATAAGTACAGTGATCTAATTGGCATTTGAGATACAACAACTGAAGTAATGCTTTATTGAGAATGATTCGGAGATGCCGGTGTTGGACTGGGGTGAACAAAGTTAAAAATCACACAACACCAGGTTATAGTCCAACAGGTTTAATTGGAAGCACACTAGCTTTCGGAGCGACGCTCCTTCATCAGCTGATTGTGGAGGGCTCGATCGTAACACAGAATTTATAGCAAAAATTTGCAGTGTGATGTAACTGAAATTATACATTGAAGAATTGATTGCCTGTTAAGCCTTTCATCTGTTAGAATACAGTGATAGTTTCACTTCTTTCATGTGTGCAGCTTCTTTCATGTGTGTTATTGAGAACACATCGCTGTAAGGAGGTAATGCTCACCACTGTCTGGATATGCCCTGGAGGATATAGCAAACCCAGTAGGCATGATCCTCAGATAAATCTTTGGATAAAAAGGGGGGAGATGTGGGATAAGGCTAAAGATAACAGGAACTGATAAAAAACTGAATAATGGGTTGTTATGTGAATGGAACTACGCTGGGTCACACAGGTCCGATAAGAGTTAAACAGCAGGAAATCAGTAACTGCTATCTCTACCAAATAAGGCATACATTTGGACAAAACATTCAGGATTCCTCACGTGTACGGATAACTCAAAATAAGGCACACACTGGGCACAAAGACTTGTGTACAAAGAGCATGAAGAATTCCCTTTATTCAGCAGCACTTTGAAGATTCACGCTGTAAGAAGTACCCTACATGAGGAGGCGTGGTAAAGATGTCAAACAGAGTTTCAGCCTGGCCAGCTGTCAACTCTCCTGGGTAATAGCGTTTAGTTACAGAAATTATGACAGTGAAAGATTAAGATAACTCCAGTAGTTAAAAGTGTGCTTTTTTAAAAGTATATAAAATATTAATTGCGTTTTATAGAGCTCTAAGTGTCTCCGCTGTATCTTTGTCTATGTATATAACATTGTCTCCCAGAGATGGGCAACACCTGCCATTTTGTTACTTCCCTTTCAGATATTTGAGCATTGCTACCTCACCAGGCCATAGTGGCAGGACAGTTAGAGTTAAAGGAAGACGCATTGCTCCTCACTGTAATGCTGACAGCCACCAGTTCAGATACTGACACTGGCTCTACTTTAAAGGGTACTTTAGAGGGGAGATCTGCACAGTGAGACAGGAGCTGTGAGTAAACTGTAGCCAGAAATAAGGGTAATGTCAGCACACTAGATAGCAAGGTCACACCCTCAATCTGCTACAGGGGTCTCAGAGGATGACTTGAATGGGGCACTGTACAAGGTAAGTGCCAACAAATTCACACATAAATAGCATATAGAATTTGGAGCATCATGTTGCGGCTGTACAGGACATTGGGTAGGACACTTTTAGAATACGATGTTCAAATCTGGCCTCCCTACAATAGGAAAGATGTTGTTAAACTTGAAAGCATTCAGAAAAGATTTACAAGGATGTTGCTGAGCTTGGAGGATTTGAGCTGTAGGGAAAGGCTGAATAGACTGTGGCTATTTACCCTGGAGACTGAGGGGTGACTTTATAGAGGTTTATAAAATTATGAGGGGCATGGATAAAGTAAATAGCTAAGGGCTTTTTCCCCAAAGGAGGGAAGTCCAAAACGGGAGGGCATAAGTTTAGGGTGAGAGGGGAAAGATATAAAAGTGACATAAGGGGCAACGTTTCACACATAACACAGTCTGTGTATGGAATGAGCTGCCAGAGAAAGTAGTGGAGGCTAGTACAATTACAACATTTAAAAGGCATCGAGATGGGTACATAAATAGGAGGATTTATAGGTATATGGGCAAAACGCTAGAAAATGAGACTACATCAGTTTACGATATCTGGTCAGCATGGACAAGTTGGACCGAAGAGTCTGTCTCTGTGCTGTACATCCCTATGACTCCATGATATGGCCTGTCTGAAATTTGGTTACTGTCAAAAAGCACAGAGGAGTCCAACACAAATTGTACAGTAGGTTAATGCATAGCTTTTAGTCCATTGTATCTAGCAAAAGAATCATGGCCTACTCCATTACTGCACCCATGCATCCAAGCACGACGTCATCTCTGAGAGTCAATATCTCAGTTTCTATTGCTGCATAAATTGAATGAACTCTGCACTAAATTGAGAGCTCATAGTGAAGTCAGGCGAGTACAGCACAGTGCTGTGCAGGCATAAACATCTGCCATCACAGCTTGGACACTATTGGCCAAAGGGATTGCAGACTGTCTCAGCAATCCAACAACCTGCACTCCAGCAGATTTCTGCAATTTCTGAGCAAATAGCAGTGACCATCTAGAGCACAAACTTCCCACCACTCTTAGGCTGAAAATAGTGATGCTTCCAGCTGTCATTCTTGCAGTGCCCATGATGTTGCCTGTCCACCAGGCAGCCTAGTCTGCTCCTGCTAAGATGGTGGCAGCTCAAAGCTGGACCATCTTGATCCAGGACTGCTGTTCAATCCCCTCCATGAACATCAGCAGCCTTCTACCAGCCATGATGCAGAGATTGAGTTAACACTGTGTGGGATCACTAGACCAGGTAACACAGAAGATACATGCTAAAGTAATGTTCTGGGTCAATACTTGACTTCTGAATGGAATATTGCATATTATGAAATTGACATATAATGTTTTCTAATAGTTATTGCTGGGGAATGGGAAATTGAAGGTGCGTTCTTAGATATCACAGTCAACGGACTTGATAACCAGCAGCCTGCCCAGAAATAGGATGCGTGGTAGTTTGCTCCATTCCCCTTCTTCTCTTCTTTATCCTTGGCCTCATCCTCTTCAGCTGTCCAGCAGAGTCCTGATCATAAGGGCTGTGCTCTCAAGCTAGTGACATTGTTAAAGGCACAAGATGCCATGTTAAATCTGACATCTGATCAGCACAATGTTGCCAAAAGGGATCCAGGAAACAGAAATATTGCTTAAAACCATAATGATCTGCTTGATGTCACTTTGTCTGGCTCCAGTTATATAACCAACTGTTCCTGCATTGTCAACTAGGGACATGAGCCCAGGGTCAGCTGATTAGCAGCCTCTCTTTGATTTCCTGCAGTGGCTGAAAAGCTGATGATACAGGGGACTGGTGCAAAGCAAAAGCATTGAGATTGCTGCCAGGAAACCTGGTATTGACAAATGCAATCTGTGGAGGATGGCCTCACAGCAGATGCACATTGAAGACGTGAATCCCTTTGTGGTTGTGGTACATCTTTGAATTCAGATGTATTGCCACAGAGCCCCTTGCGTGCAGTCATTGGCAACCTAATCTTAGGGAAGTCATCATCTTCACTAAGCTGTGTGCATATTTTGCCTGCTACTCTCGGGAAAGGTAGCACGTCATGTATTCCCCTTTCCTCAAATGGAGTGTAGCAGTCATCTTTCTTATACAACAAAGATCTGTGAACATTTTGAGATGTTAGGGTGGTCCTCTGCTCAAGCATTCATGATTATGGGCATTTTTGCAGCCATTGGCAGTACCATCCTTGCTCTGGTATACATTGAGCATCTGCCTGCAATAGCTGTCAGATTTCAACGAGAATCTCCCTGTGAAGTAGAAATGTTCTATGTGCTGTATCATGCTTAGGTCAAGGTAGGAACATTATTCTCCAAATATCGAGGATGTTCCACTGAGGGCACTTCTCCTCCTCCTCTGTCTCACTCTTCTAAGAATTTGGCTCCCTCCATCACACATCAGCTCATTCTTCATGGCATGATTCAGGTCAAGGAATAGAAATTATGGCACCAGGGATCGGGAGCAAGTGATCCAAGCCAAACATTCAAAGCCAAAAGCAACCCTTCAGCAATGTCTCATCAGACCCTTTATGCTTCAGAAAACTTAAATAATGAAACAATTGTACTAACTCAGCAATAGCAAAATTCATCAGCAGTTAAACTCAAAGTAATTGATCATCTATTTAAACAGCACTGATGGGGTTCCATACTGCTGTTGAGCTTGTGTTCAGCTGAGGGAGATTAAGGCTTTAGCTATAGTGCGAAGTCAAAAACAGCTTTGCTAGAATTACATTAAATACTGCCTTCTCTGCATTTTCCTGTCCGATGTTCCCAGTATCTGCACTAATGATCTCACCAAAATGAAATTTTGGACCTGAAGCAGCACCCACAAATATGCATCAGAATTTTACAGCCTCAATATTTCACCACAGACCAGAAAATAAATCTGGGACCTTCCTGATGGGAAGGACCTTTATTATCTGAGCCATGTTAGCGAAGAAGCCTGCAGATTTACAGTATTTGTACATAATGTTTTACTTTTTATTCTCCTTTCATTTTACTGTGTGTTGGATCGATTTTCATCTTTGTTAATTGTCGCCCATATAATATGTATTTTGATGTGAGAGGTTGTTAACAGGGCCCAGCGGAATCTAGCTTTCACTGGCTAATTGGGCTTTACCTCATGTAAAGATTTTCCAATTTTTTTACAATTCAAATAGTGGATCAGTATAATCCTGTGATATTGGACCGCAAAACAATAAAGCTGAAAAATGATGCAGCGCAATGGGCTGTAATATAAAATTATGAAGCACTCGATGCTTTACTCAGATTAAATGGTATTATAAGTGGCAGTTACAGAGAAATGCAATTTAGGTAACATATGTCTCATTTACTTTGCACTGCCTGCAATTCTCATATCCGTTTAGTTTTCTTCAAAATCTCTTTTATTGTGCACAGGCCACTTTTACCTAGTTATGGATCAGCATTTGGACTGTCATGTGTCCTTTTAAAAAATGCACTTTAAAGGGGCATTTCTTTGTGAAATTACTGCTCTAAAAATGTGCTTTATTCAGTGAAAATAAAATCAAAAACTTGCAGTTTCTTAATTGTTCAAGCAATAAAATGAGACTGGGGATGATTTGCTACCATTACCGTGGTGGTTATGGGTATGTTCGCCAAGCTGAAAAGTTGGTTTGCAGATGTTTCATCCCCCCCTGTCTAGGTGACATCTCCAGTGTGTTGGAGCTCCTGTGGAACACTGTTGTACTGTCTCTTCTGGAATTGATTTGGTTCCGTTCCTGCTGCTTCCGGTTGCCAGTTCCGGTTGTTTGCTGTAGTGACTGGTATATTGGGTCTAGGTCTATGTGCTTGTTGATAGAATCAGTGGAAGAGTGCCATGCTTCTAGAGGTTTTCTGGCTGTCCTATGTTTAGCTTGTCCTATGATTGTTGTGTTGTCCCAGTCGAATTTGTGGTCCTTGTCATCTGTGTGTATGGCTACTGGGGACACATGGTGTTTCGTGGCTAGTTGGTGTTTGTGGATGCAGATTACAAGTTGTCTGCCTGTTTGTCCTATATAATGTTTCATGCAGTCTTTGCATGGCATCTTGCAAATTACGTTAGTCTTATACATGATGGGTATAGGGCCTTTTGTTCTGGTGAGTTGTTGTCTGAGTGTGGCTGTCAGTTTATGGGCTGTCATGAATCCCAGTGGGCAGAGAGGTCTGGCTGTCAGTTCCGAGACGTTTTTTATGTACAGTAGAGTGGCTAGTGAGTTAGGTTGTGGCATGGCCTCATCGTGATGTTTGTCTGTTAGGCATCTGCCGATGACTCACCAGAACAAAAGACCCTATACCCATCATGTGCAAGACTGACGTAATTTATAAGATTCCATGCAAAGGCGGCATGAAACATCCTATAGGGCAAACAGGCAGACAACTAGAAATCTGCATTTACGAACACCAACTAGCCACTAAATGCCACGACCAGCTGTCCCCAGTAGCCATACACTCAAATGGTAAGGACCACAAATTTGACTGGGACAACACAACGATCATAGGACAAGCTAAACAGAGGACAGCCAGAGAAATTCTAGAAGCATGGCACTCATCCATGGACTCTATCAACAAGCACATTGACCTAGACCCAATATACTGGCCACTATAATGAACAACTGGAACAGGCAACAGGAACGGAGCCAAATCAATTCCTGAAGAGACAGTACAGCAGCTCTTCACTGGAGGCTCCACAGCACTGATGATGTCACCTAGGCAGGCGAGTAAAACATCTACAAATCAACTTCCCAGCTCGGCAAACATACCCACAACCACAACAACTGGCACGCGAGCCACAAATCTTTACACAAAACTTGGACCCTACGGGCGAAAGACACTAAGACAAGTGAGAAAATGGGAATCCTGTGCCAACTGCCTAAAGGCTACCTATGAACTACTTCAATTCCTATATGGATGCCAAAGGAATCAAATACTACCATCCTGTGCCAGGTACAGATCACCAATCAACTACCCACAATCTAGGGTAACAGTCAGACAAAACAGTCTCAGGATCCAGGTTATGATTACAGATGCACACAATAGACTTCACAGGTACAGACAAGTAATTGCATGTCAAATATCCCTAATTTCACAAACAACTAATCAGAAGTGGGCTGTGACAATTGAACAGGTCATCACCATCGGACAGAATGGAACCACATACAGCAAGAGAACAGCATTACAAGACAAAGTGGCTGGGCCAAACAATAGCAGAAAAGAAAACATGACAGACACCTGTGTTAGAAACCTCTCCAACAAACAGCTCACAGACACAGATAAAGCAGTACTAGCCAAGAGACTCAACCACAACCACAACCACAAAAACAACAGACTTCCTAGCTGCATTAGAATGTACGCTCAGAACTAAAGGACTAACTGAAGAGACACAGCAAACAGTCAGACAAGCTTTTGTCCCCTTACTAACAAAGAAAAGACAAACGCACAACCTCAACACCAAAGACAGAGAAGCCCGAAAAACACACATAAATGACAAAAACATAATCATAGCACCAACGGACAAGGGCAGAATGATGGTTATCGTGGACAAGACTGAATATATTCAGAAAGCAGAGAAACTACTTACACATGCCGACATCTACCTACAGTGGAATTTGACCCCATGTCACAGCTAACCAATAGAATAAACAACACACTACAGAACCTTCAAACAAATTAATTATAACCAGGACTGACCTACAAAGGATGAAGTAGACAGGCAGGAGGATGGAAGAACACAGCAAGCCAGGCAGCATCAGAAGGTGCAGAAGTTGACATTTCAGGAGTTATCCTCCTTCAGGACCTGAAACGTCGACTTCCCTACCTCCTGATGCTGCCTGGCTCTCTGTGTTCTTCCAGATTCCTGCCTGACTACTTTGGATTCCAGCATCTGCGGTTGTTTTGCTTCCTACAAAGGATGAAACCAAAAAGCAAGAACACCCCAAGATTTTATGGATTACCCAAAGTACACAAACCAGACATACCACTTAGACCCATTGTGGTAGTGCCAGGCAGGCCATTGCATAACGTGGCAAAAGAACTCCAACAAAACCTAAAACGCTTATCAGTGGATCCAAACACCTCATACAATCACCACAAGAATTCTGAGACAACATCAAGAACATAAACATAGACAAAGACGATGCAATTGTCTCATTTGATGTAATGGCATTGGTCACCAGTTGACAAAACTCTAGCCACACAGACAATAACCAATCTCCTGGACAATCAGGAAGGACAACACGACGGAGAACTATCAACAAGGACTGCATGCTCAAACTACTAGACCTGTGCTTCACAACACACTTCACAATCAACAACTAAATATTTGAACAGAACAATGGAACACTTATTTTTGAGCTCAACCATCTCTGGGCTCTTAGCAGAAGCTATAATGCAAAGATTGGAACAACCAGCCCTACCACAAATCCAACCCAAGCTATGGATCAGATATGTAGACGACACTTCTGTTATCATTAAGGAATGGAAATTGAAAACACACACTGGATCATCAACACCATACTCACAGGGATCAGATTTATGAGAGAGAAGGAAACCAACTATCAACTCCCATTCCTGGATGTGATGGTACAAAGAACAGTGTGGTCAATACACCACAAAAGTGTACAGGACAGCCACCCAAACTGACCAAGTCTTGAATTACAACAGCAACCACTCAAACACACACAAGAGAAGCTGCATTAGGACCTTGTTCAAAAGGGCTTCAACACACTGCAACACTCCTGACCTATGAAGGGAAGAAGAAGAAAACCTCTACAGAGTAAAATTTGCCAAAAACGGTTAGACCCCCAATTTCATCCGCAGATGCCTAACAGACAAGCATCACGATGATGCCATGCCATGACCTAACTCACTAGCCATGCTGCAGTACACCTTGGAACTGACAGCCAGACCTCTCCGCCCACTGGGATTCATAACTGCCCATATACAGACAGCCACACTCAGCCAACAACTCACCAGAACAAAAGGCCCTATACCAATCATGTGCAAGACTAATGTAATTTACAATATCCCATGCAAAGACTGCACAAAACATTATCTAGGACGAACAGGCAATCCACATCCACGAACACAAACTAGCCACTAAACGCCATGACCAGCTGTCCCCAGTAGCCATACAGGAACTACAAATTTGACTGGTGACAATGATAAAGATAGGATAGCCAGAGAATTTCTAGAAGCATGGCACTCATCCATGGCACTATCAACAAGCACATTTACCTAGCCACAACAAACAACTGGAATCGGCAACTGGAAGCAGCAGGAACGGAACCAAATACATTCCAGAAGAGACAGTACAACAGCGCTTCACAAGGAGGCTCTAAAGCATTGAAGATATCACCCAGATAGGGGACGGAACATCTGCAAATCAACTTCCCAGCTCGGCAAACATACCCACAACCACGACAACCAGCACGCGAGCTACAAATCTTCACACAACCTTTCTACCATTCCTGCTTGTTTTTAACATTGTTCAAAATCCATCAAATTCAATGGTCAGGCAAGCCTATGGATACAAGAACCTGAAAATTAAACGGTTTCCAGCAAGATTAAATGCAAAAAGTGGGGTGATATTTTGGGAGAGGCAAAAGCATGGTTTGGAAAAGAGTGAGCCAGACCTAGCGAGCAAGAGTTTGCAGACTGTAGAAGGTGAAATATTTTCACCAGACAGGAGAGTTGCTGCAATTGAAGAAAAAAAGCTGCAAACCGATGAGAATTATTTTAAGTTGTTATGACCTATTGTGCACTGACTGATAGCAGATTGAAAGTAACATTCAAAAGGAAATTGTGAATGTACTTTAAAAGAAACCTTTCAGGACTCTAGGGATAGTGCAGGGGAGGAGGGATTGTAATTCAATAGCTCGTCAAAGGGCTGTTATTGGTGTAAAGGAGTGAATGGCCTCTGTTTGTTAATGTTGCAAATAAATGAATTAAATGTATGGTCTGGGACTCTTTGCTCACATCAAACAGAAACATTTCCAGTATCGGCAGATTGGGCTAGGCCATAAAGTATCCTCATTCTTCTGCCTCCGAAACATACAGGCAGATGAGCAAATAAAGGGAACATACTGTGGCTGCAGAAAAACTGAAACACACACAGACAGTTCAGGAGAGAACTCAACAGGCCTGGCAGCAGCTGTGGAAAAAGAAACAAAGACAATGTTTCAAAATCAACACAACTCTTTGTCAAAACTGCAAGGGGTCAGAAACTGGAGTTCATTATACTTTTGGCATAAAGCGGACGAATAGGCAAGGGCACATGGTGTGAGGTCCAGTACAAAAGACAAAGGAGTTGGTATTTGGAATGAAAGAAAATGAGAGCATAAAACTAGGCTTAAATGAAGGTGTGGATGTGTGAAAATGGAAAGTCTCATCTGACAACAAAGGAAACTAGACACAAAGAAGACAAGTCCAGTAGGAAGAAGAGAAAAAATAGAGGATAGGATTAGACTCATCCCAGCACCAGTCCCTCCTCAAGAACCTCTCCCACCTTGAGAACCACTTCCACCTCGAGTTCCTCCCCCACCTCAACAACCACCTCCACCTCGAGCTCCTCCCCACCTC
>NC_057714.1:7558559-7578425 GCF_004010195.1 Chiloscyllium plagiosum | reverse complement strand
TCCACCTCGAGCTCCTCCCCCACTTCAACAACCACCTCCACCTCGAGTTCCTCCCCCATCGCAACAACCACCTCCACCTCGAGCTCCTTCCCCACCTCAACCATTACCTCCACCTCGAGTTCCTCCCCCACCTCAATTTAATATGGAGATGATTTGTAAAACTAGTGAGAAACAACATCTTACATTGATATTTGACAAGAGGTCAGAATTTCTGGGCGGCACAGTGGCACAGTGGCACTGCTGCTTCACAGCACCAGAGACCCAGGTTCAAATCCCACCTCGGGCAACTGTCTGTGTGGAGTTTGCACATTCTCCCCCTGTCTGCGTGGGTTTCCTCTGGGTGCTCCGGTTCACGCCCACAGTCTAAAGATGTGCAGGTCAGGTGAATTGGTCATGCTAAATTGCCAGTAGTGTTAGTTGAAGGGGTAAATGTAGGAGAATGGGTCTGAGTGGATTGCTTTTCGGAGGGTCGGTGTGGATATGTTGGGCCGAAGGGCCTGTTTCCACACTGTAAGGAATCTAAAAAAAAATTAAACTGGAGAAGTGCAAAGATCTGAGAGAGCTATGGGCTGGTGAAGGTGACAGGAAGACAAAGGGGCAAGGCCATACTTGTCAGAGGTGTGTATCCTAGAGCTTCACTGAACCTATCAAATGTTGTAGTGGCAGTGAGAGGACCCTTGTTCTTTATGTTGATGCTCGGTGCTCATGCTGTTCATTGAACAACCAGGGCACTTGGCATATGGAACAAGTGCAAGTCAAGCAAGGATTGGCAACTGGAAGGATGTACAGACCCCAGAACAAGCAGCAGTCCATTGGCACCCTTTGAAAAGGCTATTGGTGTGAAAATGAATTAAATATTCTCCTTTCCGATTTCCAGGCTATAATTAATTAATAGGTTCATATGCCTTGGAGTATTTCCACCACTAAAACAGCAGGCACCTCTGAAAGTTCAGAAAGTGGGAAGCTAACATAAGGATTTTGCTTTAATCCCTTCTGTCCAGACAGCCTAGTTTGGAATTGAAAGAAGCTCCATCCCAATTCCATTATACTCTTAATTACCAATAGAGACATAGTTATTACATGTCTCAGATTATTCACAGCCCTTTTGGTGCACATTTACAATAGTTACATCTGGAATGCACCACAGAATGACCAAGATCTTCAGTCCTCTACCCTTAAAGACACCACAAACTTAGATGTTAGACAGGAAGCACTTTAACAATAAAGAAAGTTCAATTGTCTTTTCCAACCTTTAATGTTGCTTGCAATATTTATAATCTAAATGTAAAGTCTTTGCTTCTAGCATCTGGGTGCTAAGCCTTGTTTAGTGCACTGTGAAGAGGAAATTAATGAGATGACAATCCTCCTGGTTCAGAATCATGTCACCACCTGCACTTTTAAAAGGTCAAGTCCCTCTCTCAATCTCCCTAGTGTCTGGTTTGGAATTTGGTTTTGTGCGAAGGTAATGACCTTGAACTGGGAATCTCAGTCAGAGTTGATCTGTACTTGGACTCACACATCAAAACCAGGCAGTACAAATAGAGAGAATTAAACCAAACATTAGCACAAGGCTTCAGTGTTTTGACACCTCTCATTGAGCGCATTGTCTGAAATGAAATTCGCCATCCAAATCTCGAAATTACTGTCTTGACTCAATGTCAATAAAACAAAATTCTCATGGAACTGTGGACTTGAGAGCACAAGAGGTTGCCATTTAGCACCTTATGCTAGTTTTAACCTCGGTAACATAAATTCCTGCCAAAGCCTTTTATATTCCATCCTTTCAAATATTTGACTCGTCTCTTTTAAATGATGTTTTACTCTATCTCAGTAATCACAAAGTTAAAAATCACATCACACCAGGTTATAGTCCAACAGGTTTACTTGGAAACACTAGCTTTCGGAGCGACGCTCCTTCATCAGGTGGTTTTGGAGTATAAGATCGTAGGACACAGAATTTATAGCAAAAGTTTACAGTGTGATGTAACTGAAATTATATATTGAGAAAGACCTGGATTGTTTGTTAAGTCTCTCATTTTTTAGAATGGGCAGGTTGGTTTCAGTGCTTTGATATGTAAATTCCAGAACTTTCTTAAAGTTACATTCTCAAGTGAACTTTAACAATAGGTGCCATGTTGGCCCCGATAATGCATTGAAAGTGTGAGGTGCCCTGTGTGAGGCTGTCTGTGCCCCAATGTTCAGACTGATTCAAATCTGAAAAAGGGATTTACAAAATTTTATGTGGATTCATGCAGTTTTTGAGCAAAATAAAATGTAATTCTGCAGAATTAATCCCTATAATTCTGCACAAATAATCCTGTACTTAATCCCTAGCACTGTATATTTTGCAAATTTTGTCTAATCAGAGAACCATATCTAATATTGGATACTATGTCTTGAGTTTTACAAGCATGGGCTGGTTGGCTCCATTCAGTATTTTGCCTGTTGCATACAACTGACAGTATATGCTATTTCATATGAACGGCCAGTTTCTGACACAGATCACTACAATTTCTCATTTCCTTTTCTCCATGAGCCTCTATTTCACAGCCTCCCTTTCTCTAACCCTTCATTCCCCATCTCCTTCTCCCTAACCCTCCATTCCCCATCTCCCGCTCTCTAAACCTCCGTTCCCCATCTCCTTTTCTAATCTTCCATTTCTGTTATTTCTAGAAGCCTCCAATTCTAGATGCCCTTCGTCTCTGAGCCCTCAAACCCTCATCTCCATCTCTTCACAAAGTTTCCACTCACCCTCTCGACAAGAACCATTCTGAAGTTTCCTTCCTTCCCTTGAGCCTCTTCCGCTGATTGTTAACTGCTGCCATCGGCCACTATTCTCTGGGAGTGATGACACTGGTTGTTATGGTGTCCACGGAAACATCTAAGAAATGATTGTTTTTAACATTAATCCAGTTTAAACTCATTCTGACCACCAGAGTGAGGTTAATACTATATTTACAGTACAATGGATAGGGCTGAACATTCAAAACTTGTTGGTTAGAGTCAGGGGAAATGTTAAAACTTTAAGGAGGGGGGGAGGGAAATAATTAGTTTGGACCTGGTTCTGGATTGCTATTAGCAAATACTCCAATTGTAAATCTATGTGTGCATTCATGATAGACACCATGCACAATTGGGAATGCTTTCTTCTCCTGCATCTCTCTGATCATTGAAAAGATAGAATAGAATCCCTACAGTGTGGAAACAGGCCATTCAGCCCAACAAGTCCACATCGAACCTCCAAACAGCATCTCACACAGAACCATTTCTCTAACTAATGCACCTATCCTAAACATCCCTGAACACAATGGGCAATTTAGCGTCGCCAATTCTCCTACATCTTTGGACTGCGGGAGGAAACAGAAGCACCCGTAGGAAACCCATACAGACACGGCGAGAATGTGCAAACGCCACACAAACAGTCGCTCAAGGCTGGAATGGAACCCGGGTCCCTGATGCTGTGAGGCAGCAGTGCTAACCACTGATTCACTGTGAAGCCCCTGTGATGAAGGCTGTGTCTTTTTATACAAAGCATCATCTCCCTAATGTAGTGATGCACAGTGAAATCTCATAAAGTACTGATCATGTGTACTCCTGGCTGAAAGATGCCACTGGAGTAGAAATTGAGGATGGTGTTAACCTAATCAGTCCCTGCTAGCACCATTCTCATCTCACTGTGAGGTTTCTGGTCAGATTGTAGGAGATTTGCAGATTCATGACCCTTTCAGAGAATAATTGTTCATCTCTGTTTTAAATCTGCCACACCTTAGCCTAAAGCTGTGCCCTCTCGTTCTTAATGTCCCACAAGGGAAAACATTTGCTCTACGTTTATTTTATCAGTCCCTTTCGCATCTTATCTACCTCATTAGATTTCCTCCCACTCTTTTAAACTCTGGCGAGAACAGGCCTAAATTGTTCAATCTCTCCTCATAAGACAAGATCTCTGGAATTAATCTGGCGAACCTTCTCTGAACTGCTCCCAATGCAGTTTCGTCCTTCCTTAAGGAAGGAGACCAAAATTATATGCAGTATTCCACTTCTCAAAGGGCTTCTGCTGAAATAGAGTCATACAGCATGGAAACAGACTCTTTGGTCCAACTAGCCCATGCTGACCATAATCCCAAACTAAACTAGTCCCAACCTGCCTCCCTTTGGCACATATCCCTCCAAGCATTTCTTATTCATGTACCTATCCAAATGTCTTTTAAACATTGTAACTGTACCCACATCCATCATTTGCACGGGAAGTTCATTCCACAGGTGTAAAAACATTGCCATTCATGTGTTTTTTAAATCTTTCTCCTCTCACCTTCTCTTCCTAGTCTTGAACGCCCCCATTCTAGGGGAAAGGCACCTGCTATTCACCTTACCTACACCCTTCATTATTTTATAACCTCTATAAGGTCACCTATCAACCTCCTATGCTCCAGTGAGAAAAGTCCAGCCTATCCAGCTTGTTCTTATAACTCAAACTCTCCATTCCTGGTAATATTCTGGTAAATCTCTTCTGAACTCTCTCCAGCTTAATAATATCCTTCCTATAACAAGGCCATCAGAACTAGACACAGTATTCCAGAAGAGGCCTCAGCAATATCTTGTATAACCTCAACATAACTTCCCAACTCCTATACTCAGTGGTCTGAGCAATGAAGGCAAGTGTGCTAAATGCCTTCGTAACCACCCTGTCTATAAATGACACAAACTTCAAAGAATTATGTGCCTGAACCCCTAGGTCTCTCTGTCCTTCAACACTGCCCCAAACCCCACTTCTAATTGGATAAGTCCAGCCCTTTTTTTGTTTCACCAAAATGCAATACCTCACATTTATCTCAATTAAACTCTATCTACCACTCTTCAGCCCATTAAACCAATTGACCAAGATCTCTTTATAATTTAAAATAATCTTATATGGAAGAAGAGGAAATATTGTCCAAAGACCCTGGGTGGAAAGGGTCTTCTATTGAGAGCCTTCAGCCTCTGCACATCTTCCCCTTCAGTGCACAAGTTCCAGGTCCACATCATGTCACAGCCGATGAGGGCCTGCAATTATAACCCCCTCCATTACCCTTGTACGGCCTTAATGCAATATAGGACTTTCTCAAACCCTCCATCAGCACAAGGTAAGTCAAAAGCAACTCACCTTGAAATTGCATAGTTAAATAATGCTGACAGTGGGCAATTATCATGTAATTGATAATATGAAGATGGCATTAACAGGACTTGAATGATCCAACTTGGCAAAATGTGCGTAAAGATCAGCTTTGGAGTCTAACTAATGTTACAATCTAACTACTCTTCATGTTCCAAATGCATGAATGCCACGCCCTGTCAGTCCAGGTGCATTGTAAATACAATGTCAAAGGTGGGTTGAGATAGATTGGATATTCTAATATCTCTGAGGCTTGTAGTGTGAGCAACCAGTGTGTCTACAGAGCTAATTGTACACCCCAAGAATCTCAGACCCAAATTCCATCCTTCCTAATGGAGGTGAGACAGCAGCTGGGCAGCAAACACCTTTCCAGGAAGTGGATTGGCTGAATAAGTCACCGACTCGATTCGGTGACTTCAGAGACTGCCAGCCCTTATTAAAATACTTATTCAGCCAATCCACTTCCTGGAAAGGTGTTTGCTGCCCAGCTGCTGTCTCACTTTGCCAGCCAAGATTTCTAAGCCTCAAGAAATCCAGCACCCATTGCAGGAGGCAGACTTGCTGCCAAGTCCATCAGATCCTATTCCTGATTCCTCTGATTCCTGAGTCAAACCAAAATACTTAAAAGTCAGAACTGAATACAAGATGAGAAAAATCAAACCCTTACATTTCCCAAGATGACAATCACTTGTCATAGTCCAGTCCAGTCAGCATTGAGTCCTACATGTCTTTTGTACATGTAGATGAATTTCCACTGGAAATTTCACCTATTAATATTTTGGGCTGTTGATTGTAGTGCATTGGATAGGAACACCTCATTCAGGGAAGCTGCAAGTCCTTCCTTGATGTTTGGGTACCTTGTTAAACACAACTGCTTCCAAAGATGGTTGATGCATTTTGTTTCATTCATGGACTGGATGGAGACATCAGAGCTCCTATGACCAAACTCCAAACAAAGTTTCCCAAGTTTTTACAGCTCCAGCTGAATATCCCAAAGTGGTAAGCTCCTGGGAAAGGTGGATAATCGGGTTTCACTATATTATTCACCCGCCCTCTCAGTTGGTCACAGCAAGGTTAATTTAAAAAGGATTCCTCCCTTATAGATACAATTCTCTCAGATCAAATGCAATCATGTTTTAAAAGGAACCAATTTAATCAGGATTTCTTACATTTACAAACAAAAGTGAATTTATTAGTTACTAAATATACACTTTCCTTTTGAAAGTGGTTGATTGCAGCACTCAGAATGACAACATCTTCTCACTTGTTCACTTGTTCACAAGTGAGTTTCTAGCATTCAGACGGAGACTGATATTTTTTACCTGCAATGCAGGGGTTACTTGTGGATGCTTCTTTGATTGTGGCCTTTACAGTGCACTAACACTCAATCCCACACAAATACCTAAGTTTACTCGCACACTGTCTTCCATCAGCATACATAGACTGGTCTGCGGTTGGTTTTTAACCACATTTTTCTGGAACGGCAAAAGACAAACAAAATCGGAAAGAGTCTGCTGTCAACTAAGGGAAGGACAATAATCAGGCACTTCGTTATTTCTTCTTGTTAGGTCTCTCTGTTTGTAGCTTCTCTGACACTTTACAAGTGGAACAGTCCACAAAGGACTTTGCCAGATAGCACTGGATGTACATTCACAGCCCTTTTTGTCTGTAGTTGTCTTTTTTTTAAAATTAGAATTAAAAGCTAAAAAGATCCATGGTACTTCAGGGTTCCGGTCCATTGTAGTGACTCTGGCTAGGTTTTATTTTTCGTCCTCAGTTGCCCAGGGGCCATTTAAGAATTAACCACACTTCTGGAGTCACACATAGGCAATAAAAGGACAGGAGATTTCCTTCCCTAAAGGACATTAGGGACCCAGATTTTTTTTTTTCAACAACTGACTAGCCATTATCTATGATGGAGGTTTGAATCTATTTCCCCAGAATATTATACTAGAGTTTAGAATTGTTAATCTGACAACATAACCACTATGCCACCAAGTCCTACTAGTCTTCTGCTTTCACTAGTTAACAAATAAGCCTTCAAGTTAGAAAACAATACTCTTGTGAGCACTTCTAAATATTTCTTCTTGCTTTTGAACAAGAATTAATTGCTTCATCCCCTTTAAATTGGCAGGACTGGATAGTTACAAGATTATAATACAATGCAGGGAATCAGAGCAAACCTTCAGAATGGGTGAGAAATTGGCTAAAGAAGAAAAAGCATCAAGCACTAACTGGAGCGATTTTATTGAGATAGGGAAAACATTGAGTATTGCTTCTCACATATATCAATGTCTTGGACTCAGAAATTCATTGTAAAATTTGAAGATGATTTCAAACTAGGAATGAAATAGAATCTGGAAAGCAGCTTTGAATTTTCAGAATGAATTGGATGAAATATGTAAGTGAAGAGAAAAATGGGAGTTGAAACTGAGTGCAGACAAATCAAAAGTATTGCATGGGTAAGCAGTGCAAGTCCTTCATGAAAATATAAGGTGAAAATAAAAGAGACCTTGGAGTATTAGCAGACTTAGTGCCAAGTTTGCCTAACTAATGTGCAACAGGAAAACAAAACAAAGCAAATAAAACATCTAACTCAATATTCCAAACAGAGCAAGTAGAGGCCAACCTGGGCAGTAGTCTGTTCATTGATAAACAAAAGAAAGATACTTACAGTAAAATGCCTATCAGAGCAAGATGTGACCAAACTGGGCAATAGTTTGGTTATTGATAAACTAAAGAAAGACTCATAAACTGAAAATAAAGCTATGAAGAACCCAATTCCAATTCTTCACATCGAACAACTGAGTTGTGAAGAAATATTGGCGAAGCCCAGATCTTTCACTTTGGAAAGGACAAATCAGAAAAGTGATTTTTTAAAAATGGGTGAAATAGTTAAAAGAATGGAAAAAGTAAATTCAAAATTTTAATTTCGAAGCATATGTTTGAAAGGCAAAGGTTCATAAATATTAACTGTAAAGGTAAACTTGGGACTTTTATTAGAAAATTTGACAACATAAAAAGTGGATGATGTTTGAATAAAACTTTGGGAAGAATAACAGTAAGCTGTGAAGTTGGTAATGCATGGGTAATGAGGCATCAGATTCTGTGGAAACAAAATGAGTGACCAAAAATAAACTGCTAATATGCCCTCTTCCCCTAACACCTAAAACCAAGTTCATCTCTTTGGACAGTTTTAAAAAAGCCTTGAATGCTGAAATGAAGCTGGGAAGATGGGGTTTAATATCTTTCTGGATGCATGGGCTAAATGGCTTTCTTTATTCATATTTATCAGAATCTGATAGAACAGAGGCATCATTCAGGAGAAAATATTTTTCTGCGAAATTGCACACTCTCTTTTATTGCATTTTACTGCTCTTTTAATGTCTTGTGATAAAATTTAGCATAAAAAGAAACAATATTGTTCATTTTTAAAAGAAACTTTGGAATCACATCTACATTTTAATATACTTTCAAGACTTCTAATGAGGCAGCAATGCTATTAATCCTCAGATCCAAGTCTAAAGACCTCTCCTGGGAGAAGACAGTTCAATAACCTTCAGTGCAATAACACAATGTGGTTGTATTGATATGTTATTAAGACATTGCCTCCAACAAAACGTGATGTGCAATCACAGAGGGATTAACTTTTTTCACGAAGCAAAAGCAAAGGTTTCACGAGTAATTTTAAATCTTATACACAAACTCAACTGCACATAAGTAAATACCCAAACTCAGATATCAGCAAGAAAGTATAATTAATATAATTGAAATAATAAATTAAACATTTCTTTTTCTGTAACTATTGCTTTTGGCTGCAAGTTAATTTTTCTCAGAAAAGTACTTTCATTTTGATAGTTTTATTATTTATTTGAGTTTATTGTGAGTGTAATTATCTGCAAATTACATTTGATATAAAGTTATTAAAAAAATTGGCCACATTATTAGCTAAGAGAAAGGGTGGAATTGTTGGGAAATAAAAGATTCATACTCAGGAAATCTGAAAGAATGGATTTCCACTCAAGTCTTGTGTGTGTCTTAACTGATGGATTCTCCTCTTTTTAGGTGTCAGGTTTTCCAGGATCAGGGAAAAGATGGAATTTAAACTGGAGATTAAATCTGAAGCATACAACCTCATTGTAATATTGAAATGACTGATCTCTGAGTGGGTTGAGTTGCTGGGTTGAGGTTGGATTTGAAATTGTTAACATTTAACAAGCCCACCTGACCCAAAACCATCTGTTTTTAGAGGTTAAAACTCCCTTGAACACTTCTGTCAGTTTAATTAAACATTGAAATATTTTATATACTGCAAGCATTTTAGTTATCACAAAATCCTCCACATAACTGAACAAAAGAAAGTGATTACCGGTTTGCATTAATGTAGTGAATTAAGTCTGAAGCATGTGATCCATATGTATTTTGTAACCATGAATCATACTCTACATTTGTTTTTGGAAACGACTGCAAGATATATATAATGGTCTGCGTAAGATGAATTCTTAAAGCATATCTATGCCAAATTATTTCTTAATTGGCTGTCATGTTTTCCTATATTACAACAATGATTGCAATTCAAATGTATTCACTGCCACAAATCAACATTCTGGGATCTTTGCAAGTTGTGAAAAGCACTGTATATTAATGCAAGTTCTGGCTCGATTTTTTTAAATCACTGTGTGAGCGGTACTAAATACAATAATGTATCAAAAAGAAGTCACGTCTTTTCTTACATAGATATGATTTATAAAAATCTGTATGCAACTACAAATAGAAAAACCAATTAAGGTAGCTGCCACACTGCAATTCAGCTTAAGAGAGTTACAGTATGTCCCAGAAATAAAACTGAATTGCATGAAATAGTATATCTAAAATATGAAATAGTAGACCTTATCAAGTCTTACTTTTTTTTGCTTTCTTCTAGCCAGTGAGCATGTTTTCCAGCCAACCTAAAAGACAAGATTCATCTATAGGCTGAAAGTGATTGAATACTTGAAATGTTTCCAAATATGTAATTTTAACAAATGCAAATAAAGCTTTTTTTAAAAAAAACTTGAAATTGTCAAACTTTCATAACTTCTTAATTTAGGTTTTTTTTTGTGCAATATAAAAATACTATTTATTTAATAATAATTACAACTGATAGATCAATAACAGCAATGCTTTAGAAATTATGATAATTTTATATATCAGCATTCTTTCTTCAGGCTGGAACCTAATCAGCCACTATAAAATTTCTATTCTGTCTAACCAATGACTGTATAGAACAGCAGCAGATAGCTTTGCTGTCAACAGCTAAAGGATGGACTTTGCTGATATTAAGTGTCTATCCATTTGGGAAGCAAAAACAAATATGCTGTAGACCCAGCTTTTGTCATAGATAAATAGTTCTTTCTGTGATGAACCCAGGAGTATTTAGAACAGCCCTACAAAGTCCAATGAAGTGTCAGATAGAGCTAGCAACGCCATCATTTACTGTCAACAGAGCCCTTCATCACTTACACTGATCATCTAAAAAATTGCCAATGATTGATACTGATGGCAATGATGATTACTCTTGCAATAAGCTTAATTAAAATAATGAAGTACTGTTGCACCCAATTTAGTTGTTTTCATAGGCAGGATAATGTATAAGATGCACAAGAAAGTCACCAACACACAATGCAGTCATAATTCAAACATGACACAGCTGTGGAGCTTACGTTAGTTGTGTGTGTTGTTGTTTTCCCTAATAGTTGTTGAAACAAATACAGCCATTATCAGTGTAGATTGAAGTGGGAAAAAAAAGAAAAAATTTTTTTTTAAATGTCTGTGTAGTCTCTGGGATGTTCTGTCAAGTTTGTGCAAGACAGTTACCTCCACTGAGCTGACAGCTGAAATTAAACCCACTTTCTCATTGCTGCCAGCCAACAGTTCAAGGTTATAGCAGGCTAGATGGTGCCTGCAGTGTAGGGAGTCAATCTCGGCCTTCCTCGTTCCAGGTAGCCTGAGCTACATGACCCATCTGCAGGGCTCTAATGTCAGATCATTTTTCTTTTAGCAAGTACCTGGATTGTTTGCACACAGTTGTGCTGTCTTCCACCATGCCACCCAGAAGGCTGGTCATAACGCAAGTACTGTACTAGAATATATTGTTGACTTGGATAAAGAACACAGCATCTGTTAGTTAATACTAAATGCAGAGAGATTTTTGTTGTCAAACCCATGTGAAAATTGCAACCACAAAAGTTAATGATATTTCACATTGCAGTGCTTTGCATTAATTATTGATTCATTATTTCTATAAAAATGCATTAGAATATTTCATTTTTGTTTTCTTGCAGGCGAGAGATGGATGCGTGATAACATCAAAATATGATTATTTTCCACAAGCCTACTCACTCACTTCGTCCCAATGGTTGAGGAGCTTCACGTGGACACCAAGTGGATTCAGTTCATCAAAAGGACATCGTGTGCATAGCAAGACAATTTGAAGAAAAATGCAGAAGGTTGCAGTGACCTCTAGACAAGATCATTCTTTGACCTAACTGTCATTCAGGAGAGATAATAGAAAATGCTTCTCAATTTAGCTGCTCACAAAAATCTGTCACCATCACCTACCTTCTGCATGGCATCATGCAAGCTGTGACTCTCACCAATCGATCCACCACAGAGCCAATGCATGTCCGTATTGTGGCCAAGCAGGACTGTGTCCTTGCATCAATAAACATCTCCATCATCCTTGCCACAACACTCCAGCCCCAAAACAATGAAGTGGCCTGCTGGAGTACAGCTTCTTGAGAATAAGCAAAAAACTGTTTAACCTACATCACCTCCTGTCCAGAAACAAGACCACCCCAAGTTCTGCTCCACAAACAACTGCATAGGCATCCACAATTCATAAATACCTGGAGTTTTCTCATGACACTGCTGTTGCCTGAATGCCCATTTGGTTGCCATTCTTTCTCAGTGATCTATTTGTACTGTAGCTTTTACTGTGTTCACTGACCTTCGAACTGATCTGGGTGATTTATCAAAACTCTCCAATAGCATCCCACCCACAACCACATACGGCAAGTACATTCTGTACCCTAAGCGTTACAGCCTTGAGCTAACTAGCTCATCACAGTTCCCAATTTCAGAAAACACACAGTCAAAAAAAAGTCATCTCAACTTACATGAAGGGATTAACTGTACTATAGATAAATGTATTAACAATACAAATATAGATAGGAAAGAGGATTACAAAGAGGGGATAAAGAGCCTGAAGAAGAAACAGATGTGTCAAATGAGTGGGTACAAAATTGCCAAATAGGGATAATGGGGGGAAAACATGAATGTGTCCATCTTGGCAGGGAGCATAGAAGAGTGTAATTCAAATGGAGGATGACTGCAGAATGTCATGCTGCAGAGAAAGAGATAAGTCAAAACACAGTACAGCACAGGAGTAGACCCTTTGGCCCGCCAAGTTTACATCTCCACACGATGCCTTTCTAAACTAAAAACCTTTTGCCTCTATGCAGTCTGTATCTCTCTATTCCCTACCAATTCATGTATCTGTCAAGATGATTCTTAAATATTACTATTTTATCTGTTTCTATCACCTCCTCTGACACTACATTCCAGGCACTTACCAACTTCTGTGTAAAAAACCTGCCTCTCACATCTTCTTTAAACTTTCTCCCTTTACTTTACGCCTATGTTCCCTAGTAATTGACATTTCTACCCTAGGAAAAAGACTCCAACTGATCATTCTATCTTTGCCTCTCATAATTTTGTAAATGTCTATCAGGTTACCCCTTAGCCTCCAATTTTTAAGTAAAAACAAACCAGGTTTGTTCAATTTCTCCTCAAAGCCAATACCCTCCAAGCCAGGAAATATCCTGGTAAATGTTTTGTGTGTCCTCTCCAAAGCCTCCACATCCATCTGATAGTGTCCTTGTACATAAATCAGAAAAAGTCACCATGCAGGTACGGCAAGTAATTAAGATAGCAAATGGACTGATGACATTTGTTGAAAGAAGAAATATATGTAAGAATAAGACTCACTAGAACCTGAAATGGAATTTCTGAGACCATACTTATAGTATTATGTGTAGTTTTGTTAATAAGGGTCATATTTGTGTTGGAAATAGTTCAAAGTAGAGTCAAGGCTGATTCCTGGATTGAAGGTGTTATCTTATGCTCTTTGAAGATTAGAAGAAGGAGAAGTGATCTTATTGAAACATAAGATTCAGAAGGAGCTTAATACTGTAGATGCTGACAGGATGTTTCCCCACATTGAGGAACCTCGAACTAGGAGGCACTAATTAAGGCTAAGGAATCTTAGAGGGTCATAAGTGTTTGGAATTATGTGGAATAGACAGGATAGTTTAGTTAAAGCCACTGTTGATTAACCTTGATTTTATTGACTGGCACAGCAGACTAAAGGGACTGAATAGCACCATCTCTGCCCCTATTTCTAATGTTCTTATATATGGTTCTAATCAATGATACATAGTTGAGAATGGATTAAAGATTAGTACTAACTTTAATCACCACTGTTTCTGGTCCTAACATCTCTGACTCCTCTTTCAGGAACCCCCACAATCTCCTCTCAGCCTTCAGGCCCAGATTCTTCAATCACACTTTATGGCCCAGTCAATAAAACAGCTGACCCTCTCAATATTTCTTTTGAAACTGCTATAATCTGAGATGAGATCTCCAAATTATTTATGGTCCCAAACCAAACCAAGAACTTTATGTGATGATCCCAGATGGGTCCACCCAATTATTTTACAATCTGGTTAGGAAACCTGTAACCTTTATTTTTAAAGAAAATAAAAGTTGAGTTCCAAGTCACTTACTAAGTGAACAAAGCAGCAAGATTCCATGCTTCAGAACAAACACCAATAGCTTACTATACAAGTTCACACTGTAATACACTCTACAATATGTGTACAACTTTTTTCTAACATCTAGAATTAACATGTGATGATCAGGTACAATATACCGTTTACCTTGGTTGGCGAGACTAGAACCAAGGGCACAATTTCAAGGTAGTGCAGATTGTCATGTAAAACCGAGATGCATACGAATTCTTTACTCAGAGGCATATGCATCTTTGGAGTTCTATACCATAGAGGGCTGTAGAAACATATTCTTTCAGTATATTTAAGGTACAACTTAATAAACTTCTGTTTACCAATGGCTTAAAGCGTTATGGTGATAGCTTGATTAAAAGCGATCAGCCATGATCATATTAAATAGCAGAACTGGTTTAGTGGGCTGAATGGCCTCCTCCTGTTCCTATTGAACACCTCATAGCACACATCAAATAGCAAATGTGGGTCATCAAATCTTATTCAATTTCACAAAGGACTATAATTCTTCACTTTATTGATCTGGCCTTGAAACATCCTCTCAAGATCCATTCTGCACCAAACATCCTTAATGGTTGTTCCTGTTCCATTCTGTCCTGGCACTATGTTCCTCTGGACTCCAAAAACTGCATTCCAGTACATATCCACAGGCACCAGTCCAGCTTTTCACTGGCAGCTAGCCTCACTAAGCTAGATCTG
Source organism: Chiloscyllium plagiosum (assembly GCF_004010195.1). Taxonomy (NCBI): domain Eukaryota; kingdom Metazoa; phylum Chordata; class Chondrichthyes; order Orectolobiformes; family Hemiscylliidae; genus Chiloscyllium; species Chiloscyllium plagiosum. Next base: position 7,563,737 of record NC_057714.1, on the reverse strand, counting down.
TCCCTGGATTTTCCCTGAGTTCTGATCTTGTTCAGTTGTATGCTGTAGATGCCTCCTATGGAATTTTCAACCCCTGTTCTCAGCTGGAGTAAATTTTTGTTGGCACCTAGTGTGGTGAAAGGGTTAAAATTGTGTCCCAATACATGTGTGAATCTAACCGAAAATGGAAGGTGTCGCTTAGTCCCGTGTGAATCTTATTACACACCTTCCCGTGTGAATCTTCTTATCTGTATGTGACCAGAATGGAATGTGTTTTTCAGCCTTGCTCTGCTGTTCACATGAATGTTTAGATCTCGAAAAGAGTATATCAGCTGGAAAAGTCTCCAGTTCGGTAGAGTCTGCTCCGGGGTTGCGTTTAACCGCCGAGCGTGGGTTGTTGCCAACCGCTCTACGAGAACTGACGGCTCCCAGTTCCGGTAACACGTAGAGTGAGTATAAACCAGACCCGTTGTAAGTACGAGACCTGGTTGTGGCGACGCTGCGGGGAATAAAACACTTATATTCTAGCAGACTCGCCTCTTGGCTGTTTGTTCTGTGTCAGACTACTTTCCTGCGAGCCTGGTCCTTGACCTTGAGAATTTTTTAAAACACCTAGCTTCTTGTGAGTCACTACATCCATCAGGAGTTTTCCTCAGCCCTGACAGCATTTCCTAGCTGCCTTTGAGAACTTGGCTTAAATTCTAACAGCACAGAGATATCCAACTCCTCTTCACTTCTTCTCAATGAGTCTCCTACACAATGCCATGGGTTCCAGTTGCCTTTCCTGCAATACAGCTAAAGGTCAGGAGTTCTAACATGAATTCTACTCTCCCTTTGTCAAAACTTATGCTTTCTGTCTCCTTTGAACTCTTGTTCAGTGACGTGAGTGACCAATTGAAAACATGATAGTATGTCCCTGCACAGCACAATGCTAATTTTCAAGGATATTAGCCTCTTTGTGATTTCTTAGATACAAAGTATAGATCATAATTTTGCTGTTAAATATTCAAGAGTCTATAATAGATATTAAAATAACCCAACTGCATCTATGCATTGTAATTAACAACTGATGAAAACAACAGAATTCTTTGATTCATAATTGAAACTACAACCAGATTCAGTAAGAGTAAAATATTCTAAACAGATTCTGCTCATGTGAGCACATTTTATTAATCTACTCCATGCATCAACAATTTTTACATAGATAATAAAAGCAACATAACTCTTCATCTTGGTAGGTACATGACAAGATATCAGTAATTTCACTTCCTTAAAGCATTTTGTCAGTTGAAGCAGCATCTCAAATAAAAGATCTCAGGTAATGATTCTTCAATTGATGAAGCTTCTGTTAATCATAGCACTCTAGCTTGAAAAACCATATTTTGTTTAATATACCAGAGCACAAAAAAAAGCATGGAATGAGACTGCATTTTCTGAAAGTTATCCTGTACACATTATTTCCTGAAACTGAGTACAAAGTCCTTTATTTCTAAGAGTTGATCATTTAATTGTTTACTGCCATAAAATCTAAGTTAATTTTCAAATCATGTTTTTAAGTTTGGGCTCCATCGTTCTGGAACAGATTTGTACCAGATTTCAGAATGTGCCTTATACTTAAGCCCATTTGCAACATACTAATAATGATAGTAAATTACAAAAAAAAAAGCACCTGAAAGTTTTGCTTGGTATGAATGTGACGTACAAACATGGTAAACTATTGGCTCCAACTTAACAATTTGCAAAGTATATGAAACAAACCTGGCACAAGTGGAATTTGGTTTGACCTTCACACTTCACCAGCAAAGCAATAAGTGTACTGACCATAGGAGTTGGGAGATCATGTTACAGCTGTACAAGACATTGGTTAGGCCTCTTTTGGAAAACTGAGATTAAATCTTATCTCCCTGTTATCAGAAAGATATCATTAAACTTCAAAGAGTTAAGAAAAGATTTACAAGGATGTTGCCAGGTTTGGAGGGTTTGACCTATAGGAAGAGGCTAATAGACTGGGGCTATTTTCACTGGAGCATCAGAGGCTTACAGAGGTTTATAAAATCATGAGGGGCATGGATAGGGTAAATAGACAAGGTCTTTTCCCCAGGATGGTGGAGCCCAAGACTAGAATGCATAGATTTAGGGTGAGAGGGAAAAGATTTAAAAGGAACCTAAGGGGCAACATTTTCACACAGAGAGTGGTGCATGTATAAGCTGCCAGAGGAAGTGGTGAAGACTGGTACAATTACAACATTTAAAAGACATCTGGATGGGTATATGAATAGGAAGGGATTAGAGGGATATGGACTAAATGCTGGCAAATGTGATTAGAATTATTTAGGATATCTGGTCAGCATGGATGAGTTAGACCGAATAGTCTGTTTCTATGCTGTACAGCTCTATGACTCTATGACTCTAAATAGTCAATTATGCATCACTGTATTCTGACTAATAACCAAACAGACTTTAGGATTAGATAATGAAATCAACTCCCATCTTGTTGGCATCCTTGCTTCCATCTCCATGGACCACAAAATATTCTCCGAGCTGTCTTTAACCCTTGGTTTGAACTAAAGCATGAAATCTGGACTGAAACTGTTTGTTAAAAAAAAGGTGTGAGAAAGACCAATGCCAACAGCATCCTACTGTTGACCACCAGTGTCCAACAAAGCCTGATTGTGATGAACACGGTCTCCCATTAGAATCAAAATGAGTACCAAGGGAAATACGTTTTTGCCGAGTGGTAAGAACTGGTAAATGGCTACTCATTGGAATGCCCAGTTTTGAGTTAATTATATAAATTACACTAAGTTAATCATTGAAATAATAATCAGGTAGTTAGTGTAAGGTTATGAGCTTTGATGTAACAGTTACATGAATGTTTGTTCTGAATTAAACTTTATATTTTAAGTCATTTCCCCAGTACGTGGATGATTCCAGTGAAAGAAAAAGGAAATTGTCATTAAAGTTGATGGACAGCTTCATTTTATCATTTCATTCAGAAGTGTTAAAAGCAAACAAACATAATATAAAAATGAAAATTTGTGAATTTTGCAAAGCTCATAAATGAAATATTTTAAACTTTAAGCACTTTAAGTATTCAAACTAATCACATTAGGTAATCATAAATAAATGACTCAAAACACATTTTTTCTCACATAGTAAAATTGAAACTCATTTTGTTTATTTTCCCTCAGACGTAAAATCTGGTATTCTATTGTTTATAATTACTCCAAGCTTCCAAAACTCTGTATCACCATCTTCTGTCTCCTGCCACCAAGCCAATCTTGTATCCAATTGGTTAGCCCATCCTGGATCCCATGTGATCTAATCTTACTAAACAGTCGACCATTGGAACCTTGCTGAAGGCCTTGCTTTAGTCCATATAGACAACATCTACCACTCTGCCTTCATCTATCTTCTTGGTCACCTCTTCAAAAAACTCAATCAATTATGTAAGATATGATTTTCCACATGCTAACTATACCTAATCAGTACTTACTTTTCCAAATGAATGTAAATCCTGTCCCTCTGAATCCCCTTCAACAACTTACCCACCATTGACATCAGACTCACATGTCTTTAGTTCCCTGTCTATTCCTTGGAACCTTTTCAAAATAATGACACAAAATTAACCACCCTCCAGTCATTTGGGACATCACCTGTGACAGTCTGTGATACAAATATCACTGCTAGGGGCCCCGCAATGTCCTCCCTAGCTTCCCACAAAGTCCTGGGATATATTTGATGAAGTCCCAGAGATTTATCTACCTTATGCATTTTAAGACGTCCACCACTTCCTCTTCTGTAATGTGGACTTTTTTTCAAGTAACCACTATTTATTTCCATGAGTTCCTTAGCTTCCATGTCTTTCTCCACAGTAAATACTGATGTGAAATATTCATTTAGGATCTCACCCATCTCCTGTGTTTCCACACATAGGTGACCTCGTTGATCCTTTTTTTTTATTTTTTTTTATATAGATATTTTTATTAGAAATTTAACATTTTTACAAGTTTACAAAAATAAACAAAACTCTCAGATAAAAACATTGTTTATTAGAAATTTAACATTTTTACAAGTTTACAAAAATAAACAAAACTCTCAGATATAAACATTGATATACAATTAGCTCAAATATACAATAACCAAAATTTGACAAAAAAAAAGAAAACAACAAAAAAAAAGAAAAAAAAACTGAAAAGAAAAAAAAACACAAACAAACAAAACTCAACTATCTACTAATCTAACCTACAACTAACCAGGGTGTATATTTAAGTCTCTTACATGCTCGGGATGTGTTAGCATCAGATATGACAAAACCCATATTCGTGCGGGATTCCTCCCCCGAGGGGCCGCGGACCAGCCAGGTTTGTAATCTCAATTAAATAAAAGCCCTTGTTAGGATAGCCGAAATATCTGTATTTATGTAATTCAAAAAGGGCTGCCATATTTTATAAAATAATTCGGTCTTTCGGTGCACCATATTTGTAAGGAAGTCAAGGGGAATACATTCCATAAGTAGTCTGTGCCAATTTGAAAGTCCAGGGGGGCCCTCAGCCACCAGTTCACCAAAATATTTTTCCTTGCACAGAAAGAAAGAATAGAAAATAGTCTCTTCCCATACGTGTCCAGGGAGGGAAAGTTCGAAAAGCCCAAGAGAAGAGATACAGGGTCCACTCTAATTTCCGTTCCTAAAATTTCTGTCAGGGTACTTGCTACCTTAGCCCAATATCTACGGATCTTATGACAGGTCCATAAGCAATGTACAAGAGTGCCCACCTCTATTTTGCATTTAGGACACATTGGAGATGCTCCTGCCTTAAATTTTGCCAATCGAACCGGTGCTATATGGGCCCTATGAAGTATCTTCAGCTGGATAGCCTGGGTTCTGTTACAAATAGTAATTCTTCTAGCATTTTCCCAAATATCATTCCACGTTTCTATAGAGATTTCTAGTCCCAAATCCTGATCCCATGTTTTAAGCAGATAATCCATATCTCCCGATACTTCATCATGTAATAAATGATAAATATTACTGACGGAAGATACCCCCACTGGTCGTAGGACACTACATTCTCTATATGATTTATAAAGACTATCTAATAACTTAGTCTTCTTCTGTATATAATCTCGAATTTGGAAGTATCGAAAGAGGTCTCCATTGGGTAATCCGAATTTCTCACGCAGCTGTCCGAAAGACAT
>NC_057714.1:7548318-7558104 GCF_004010195.1 Chiloscyllium plagiosum | reverse complement strand
GTTCAACAGAGTGTTACAAGGGGACATAAATTTAAGGTGAAGGGTGGAAGGTATAGGGGAGATGTCAGGGGTGGGTTCTTTACCCAGAGAGTGGTGGGGGCATGGAATGCGCTGCCCGTGGGAGTGGTGGAGTCGGAATCATTGGCGACCTTTAAGCGGCATTTGGATAGGTACATGGATGGGTACTTAATCTAGGTTAGAAGTTCGGCACAACATCGTGGGCCGAAGGGCCTGTTCTGTGCTGTATTGTTCTATGTTCTATGTTCTATGTTCTATGTTCAATCCTTGGGGCCACTATATTAGGATCAGCTCTACCTCGTTGATCTTTAAGAGGCACTATTCTCCTTAGTTACCCTTTTGCCCTTAATATACATGTAGAATCTCTTTGAATTCTCTGTAACCATATCTATCATAGCTATCTCATGTCCCCTTTTCTCCCTCGTGATTTCCTTCTTAAACATACTCCTACACCCCAAATACTCCTCAAGGGATTCACTTGATCTCAGCTGTGTATATCTGACATATGCTTCCTTATTTTATTTTATCAGAACCTCAATATATCTAGTCATCCAGTATTCCCTCCTCCTATCAGCCTTGCCATTCATACTTACAGGAAGATTTTGACCCTGAACTCTCACTATCTCACTTTGGAATGTCTCCCGCTTGCCATATGTCCTTTTACCTGCAAAACAGCCTCTCCCAAACAAGTGTTGAAAGTTCTTACCTAATACTATCCAAATCTTTATGAGGAGAAATTAATCACTTCAGGCCGATGCTTTCTAGAGTTTAGAAGAATGAGAGGAGATCTAAGTGAGGTAGATAAGATACTAAAAAGGGATTGGCAAAGTACATTCAGGATGTTTCCTCGTGTGGGGCAATCTAGAATGAGAAGTCATAGTTTTAGGATAAGAAGTAGCAGACTTAAATCACAGATGAGGAACTATTTCTTTCAAAGGGTCATGAATCTGTGAAAGCCATTATCCCAGAGTGTGGTGGATGCTGGCTTATTGAGTAAATTGAAAGAGGAACTAGACAGATTTTTAATAATTAATGGTTGGTTATGGAAAGTGGGCAGGAAAGTGACATTGAGGCCATGATGAGATCACCCATGATCATATCAAGTGGTGGAGCAGGCTTGATGGGCAGAATTGCTTCCTCCTACTCCCAGTTCTTATGTTTACCTTACACTCGCCGGGACAGAATTGCAAGAATATCAAATCTCAAAGGGAACACTGATTTATATTGTACGAGGAAGTTGTGCCGATTAATTGATAAGTAGGCTCTGGTTGGTAGATTTGTTCATGGAACAAACACCAGTGAACAGTTAACCGTCAAGCCTTTGTTTAAATTCACAGCAGGCAAATCAATTTTTCCTGGTCCAGGCGTTGCCTTAGAGAAAGATTGTCCCTCAAGATTTCAACTGGTGGAAAAAGGTGCGAAGGTGTTTGTAAAGGACAAAACCTATGTGTGACTATATTCTTATGATTCTGTCCTGATGAGTGCACAATGAAAACTTTCAACAGCACCTTGCTCCTTGCAATGAAACTCAATATCTGTTCTAAAACGCAACTAAAAAAAAATTAAAGTTCATTAATAACAATAGTTAAAGTTAAAGAGTCCAGAAGTGATTTTGCAGACAAGATCCATTAATGGCAATGCACTTCAAAGAATTCACAGGAGAAGTGGGAAGGGGGTGGGGCAGGAGGGGCAAAGAGACAGTCAGAAAATAGACTGGTACAGTAGAGAAAAGGAGCAAGTTAAACAGTCAAGGCAGAAAAGAGCAAGGCAGAGAATGGTATAAGATGGATAAATTAAACGGCATTTAACTCAATGCAAGCGGCCTGACAGGAAAGGCAGAGGAGCTCAAGGATGGTTGGGAACATGGGATAGGGACATCATAGCTAATACAGAGACGTGGCTCAAGGAGGGCCAGAGCTGGCAGATGAATGTTCCGATGTATGGATGCTAGAGGAAGGATAGAAAGGGGGGGAGAAAAGAGAAGTAGCAGAATGGCATTTCTGGTTAACAATAACATAGCGGCTGTTCTTAGGGAAGATGTTCCTGGGAGAAAATTCAGTGAAGTTATATGGGTGGAACTGAGAAATAGGAAAGGGATGATTACCTTATTGGGATTGTACAGTATGCCCCCCAATAGTCAGCAGGAAATTGAGAAGCAATTATGAAAGCAGACTTCACATATCTGTAAGAATAATAGGGTTGTTGTGATAATGGATTTTAACTTTCTAAACATAGACTGGGACTGCGATAATGTTAACGGCTTTGATGGAGAGGAATTTGTTAACTGTGTACAAGAAAACTTTTTTATTTGGTATGTGAATGTACCTACTAGAGAAGGAGCAAAACGTGATCTTCTCTTGGGAAATAAGGCAGGGCAAATGACTGAGTTGTCAGTGGGGGAGCACTTTGGGGCCAGTGACTATAATTCTTTAAAATAGATTTGGAAAAGGATAGAATGATCAAAAACTTAAAATTCTGAATTGGAGTAAGGCCAATTTTAACAGTATTCGAAGAACTTTCAAAAGTTGATTGGGAGAGACTATTTGCAATAAAGGGAGATGTGGAAAATGGGAGGCCTTTAAAAATAAGGTAACAAGGGTCCAGAGATAGTACGTTCCTATTAGAGTGAAGGATAAGGCTGGATGACTAGCGAAATTGAGGCGCCAGTCATAGATGCGTAGAATCATAGATTTGTACAGGACGGAAACAGATCCTTCAGACCAACTCCTCCATGCCGACCAAATATCCTAAATTAATTGGGACTCATTTGCCAGCACTTGGCCCATATTCCTGTAAACCCTTCCTATTCATGTACCCACCCAGATGCTTTTGAAATGTTGTAATTGCATCAGCCTCCACCACTTCCCGCTGGCAAATCATTCCATACACGCACCACCCTCTGCGTGAAAGTATTGCCCCTTAGGTTCCTTTTAGATCCTTTCACCCTCTCCTTAAACCTATGTCCTCTAGTTCTGGACTCCCCCACCCCAGGGAAAAGACCTTGTCTATTTACCTTATCCATGTCCCTTATGATTTTATAAACCTCTATAAGGTCACCGCTTAGTCTCTGACGCTCCATGGAAAACAGCCCCAGCCTATTCAGCCTCTCCCTATAGCTCAAACCCTCCAACCCTGGCAACATCCTTGTAGATCTTTTCTGAACTCTTTCAAGTTTCACAACATCCTTCCTATAGGAGGGAGACCAGAATTGCACACAGTATTCAAGAAAAAGTAGGCATTTGTTGAGTATAGAAAGCTGGGATCGATTGAATCCCTAGAGGAGTATAAGAGCTGTGGTTAAGAGGGAAATCAAGAGAGCAAAATGGAAACATGAGATGTCTTTGGCAAATAGAGTTAAGTAGAATCCAAAGACATTCTACAAACATGTTAAGGGCAAAACAGTAACTAGGGAGAGAATAGGGCTCCTTAAAGATCAACAAGGCCTTCTGTGTGTTGAAAGATGAGAGATGGGGGAGATACTAAACGAGTATTTCACAAGAGTATTTACTGTGGAGAAGTTTTATATCTGATCAGATCCTTGGGATTAATCCACCTTTATCTGCTTTAGATTAGATTAGATTACTTAGTGTGGAAACAGGCCCTTCGGCCCAACAAGTCCACACCGACCCTCCAAAGAGCAACCCACCCAGCCCCATTCCCCTACACTTACCCCTTCACCTAACACTACGGGTAATTTAGCATGGCCAATTCACCTAACCTGCACATTTTCAGTCTGTGGGAGGAAACCGGAGCACCCAGAGGAAACCCACGCAGACACGGGGAGAATGTGCAAACTCCACACAGACAGCTGCCTGAGGCGGGAATTGAACCCGGGTCCCCGGTGCTGTGAGGCAGCAGTACTAACCACTGTGCCACCGCGCCACCCAGATGTGCAACACTACTTCCTCTGTAATATGGACACTTTTCAAGACATCACTATTTATTTCCTGAAGTTCTCTAGCTGCTAAATCCTCAATCACTACTGATCTGAAAGAACTAAAAATAATCAGATTTATCATGCTTTCCACAAATGCATCAATGGAGCAGAGAGAATATCACAGGAAATTAGGATACAGTTGGCATAAAAGTGTAGCTCACTAATTTCTTGGGACATTTGTTCAGCAAAACAAAGCCCAGAGATATGTCATTCAAATTTTATAGTCTCCAGCAAACTCTGAACCAAGGCTTCCCAAAATAGGGGTTGGGAATCCAAGTGAGATTTTGAGTTGAAATGATGGAGTCCTGATCTCCTATGGAGCTCCAAACAAGTTATAACAATGGAGGTCCCACTCTAACAGACTCCTGATCTCGCTGCCCCAACTACTTTCCTCTTTCAGTTCTTACTGAGGGCTCACAACCGTTTCCAAGCCTCGATATGGGTTACAATGGGAAAAAGTTTGGGAAACACTGTGCTGAATCATTATCGTGTTTTTTTATCATAACCATTCTACTTTTCTTCAGTAACAATGTGGTTGGAGCTCATCCATAAATGGGTTAAATCCATAAAATAAATTCTATACAGAGAATAAACAGCTTCTGGATTTAATTTGACTATGACCGAAACATAATTAAAAGGCACCATACAAATGAGACTTAGATTACATACTCATTAAAGAGCTCTTTAGAGTTGTTTTGCAATTTTAAGAGATGTACAATACATGCTAAATCATAACGCCTGTAATTGCAGTCTGCTGTATATCTCAGCAATTGATTTAATTCCCCCACAATTAAAAAAGAAACAGAATAAACATGATTGCAAATGAAAACTCAGACTCCAGTAGCAGATTATCGCTTCAGTGATCAGCTTTATAATCATGCTCTCCATTCATTGGTAGCTTCATAGTTTACTGACAACAATATGGTGAAAATGACTCAATAGCAGTGTATCATCCCTGCTACAAATTGCAAGTATAATACTTTCAATTATTTGAACAATCCACTCTTTATAAAATGGACATACTTGGAATCTTAATGTGGTATGTGCTCAATGTTGCCAAACAAATTAACTCTTTTCCTCAAACTCAGCAAAAAAATTGTGCAGCCATGAAATTCCTGTATAATTGCAAATAAAAAGGTAGACTTCATTTTTTCACACTTAAAATAATTGGGTGTTTTCAGAATAATTCTAGCACTTATTAATCGGTATTTATAAAATTGTTCATAAAAGATCAGTAATGGTATTATGCCTGTGACTAAGAATTACAAAATTGTTCGCTAGTTTGCTACTGAAGCTATCACAACACTGAAAGAAAGCAAACGATACTTAATTTAGTCATGAGTAATGAAGCAGAATGGTTTGTGATAGGGTAGTAAACCGGCACTTTGGGAACAGTGACAATAATATGATTTAATTCACTATCAGACTTAAAGAAGAGAATTATATTCCATCAATCAGTGCTGAGTTGACCTCAGGTCTTAGAGGTGAAACGTTAGCGTGTTAATCCACGGCACCAGCCTATCAAAAGGAAGATTGCAAGACAAGGTTTCAAATTCAAGCAAGAGTAAAATAGAAAATATAAGAATGTAATTTGCTGTACAAGGATTGGAGAAATTATTAGTTAGCAATTTCAAGATAAACAGTGGAATCTGTGCAAGAGGTAAATAGTGAGTTGCAAAGCCAAAAACATCCTGAAAAGCAAAAAGGGGGCTTCTGAATGGAGCATCCATAATCAATACACAAATGTTTAGAACAGCTCCAAACAATAGCTGAAAGATTACATAAGGAGCAGTGGCAAGGATGAGCACTAGAAGATTAGGAAGACATGAAAGGAGACTGTGAAAATTGTAAGAAAGGCAAAAAGAATGACAAATATTTCTGATATCAAGGATGATTGCAATTTTACATAGACATTGTGAGCTAAGTTTAAGACTCTTTGGGGAAAATATGGAGCAAATCTGTACTGCCTATTGGTTTAAATGATTTCTGCGTGCAGCCAACCTTACAGTTTATAGGATGCAGGCACCAGCAGGGAGCTCAATATCAGAAATTATAGCATTACCTAAAGGCAGCCCCCTAAAGGTGAAGTGCATTGTGACTGCATCTGTGCTAGGAGCTTTCCAAGACCCCATATGCACAGCAGGCAGTAGGGCAGTGAGAAGAGATACTAACAAGGATCAATGGCAGAGTGTTCCTCCTCAAGATATGGACAATGTTCAGGAAGATACTTAATGTCACTTAAATCATCAAGGTGAGTGACACACGACACTTCTCACTAACTGCATCAAAAGCATTGACCATTATTTGATTCACTAAATCCCTCCCATTTACCACGTAGCAATTTTTATCAATCGGGAAACAATCCTACCATCCAAATCTTTCACTAACTGCCATACACACAGCACTTTTGTAGGCTTTGATCTATAATCCAGAGTTCACCAGCACTTGCAGCTACTCAACTTTGACTGTCACACCATCAGAGCATATTACGGGGCACTCACTAACTACGCTGTTTCCGACATGAGAATATGACACATAACAACAGGCAGCAGCAAAAAAAAGGCAAAGGACAAATGCATCTATATGCTTGAACCAACATGGAGGAAACGGTGCTGGCCATCACAGGGAGGAGCGTGCAGGTGCTGTTGGGGATTAATGATGAGGTGATCTACACATGTAAACCACCTTCTCTCCTTCAATTTCCCTGTGTCGACATACTTTTACTTTCTCCTTTCATTTCACCTCAATTTAACCTTTGTCTCTTTTCCATTCTGGAGTTTGAAGAAATGGAACCAGGCAGACAATAGACGATGAGGAAGAAGACAGCAAAGTTACTGCCATCATTTAACCTTACATTCCCAGACACCAGCTTAGATAATAACACTGCATGTAAGGGGCGATGCTGGTGGTGGCACAGTTGTAAGGTCAGTGGACTAGTAACCCAGAAGCCAGGGCTGTTCATGGATTCAAAACCCACCATGACAGCTGGTAGAGAATTTGTGTTTAGTGAATAAGTCAGCAAATGTAAGCTAGTCTCATTAAAGGAGACCATGTGACTCCAGCTCCACAGCAATGAGGTTGATTTCAAAATTCTGTCTGAAAATGGCCGAACAAGTCTCTGACTTCAAGAGCCATTCGGGACAGACAATGAATACTGGACTTGTTAGCGATGCTTACATTCCATGAAAGAATAAAGAAAAAAATAGAGCCAAAATGGCCAGAAACAGGCCCGTTGGGCCACCATATCTATGCCATCTAGCAAACACCAAACTACACTAATCCCATTTACCTGCACTTGGTTCATAGTGTACTGTGCCCTGGCGTTGTACTTCTCATCCAGATGTTTTTTATATGTTGTGAGAGTACCTGCCTCCATCACCTTCTCAGACAGCAGGTTAGATATTTCTACCACTCTCTGGGTGAATAACCATTTCCTCAGGTCTCCTCTAAAACTTTACTCCTCACCTTAATTTCGTGCCCTCTGACACGTCAGCTACATGGAAAATATTCTCACAATTTATCTAGGCCTTTCATAATTTTATATACCTCAATCAGATTCCCTCCTCAACCTCCTCTGTTCCACACAAAACAAACACAGTCTATTCAGTCTGTTATTATAACTGAGACATTTTGTCCCAGACAACATCCTGGTGTACGTCCTCTGCATTTTCTCCAACGCAATCATGTCCTTCTGATTGTATGGTGACCAGAAGTGCCCAGAGTATTCAATCTGTGGCCTAACCAAGATGTTATAAAGTTGCACAAGACTTCCTTGCTCCTATATTCTATCCTCCAGTTAATGAAGGCAAGCATCCTATATACCTCCTTCACTTATTAAAACTTCCAAAATGCATCACCACCCACTTTTCAGGATTAATTTCCAACTGCCATTTTTCTACCCAATTTACCAGATGATCAATATATTACTGTAGCCCGAGACCATCTTCCTCACTATCAACTACATACCCAACTTTTGTGTCATCTATAAACTTACTAATTATACCTTCTACATTCACATCCAAGCTGTTAATATACTTAACAAATAGCAAATATCCCAGCTCCAATCTCTGTGTACACCACTGGTCACAGGCTTCCAGTCACAGAAACAACCCTCCACCATCACCTTTTGCCTCCTATTTATGAGAAAAATTTGGATCCAATTTACCAACTTACCTTGGATCCCTTAACTTTTGGATCAGTGTTCCATGTGAGACATTGTCAAAGGTCTCACTGAAGTCCATGTAAAACACATTAACTGCACTACTCTCATCAATATATTTAGGCATATTTTCAAAAAACTCAATTAAATTAGACAGACAGAATCTCTCTCTAACAAGTCTTACTGACTTTTACTGATCAATCTCTACATTTTGACTAATCCCGTTATGCGGAATTGCTTCCAATAATATCCCTACCACTGACATCAGACTAACTGGGATGTAATTACCTGGACTATCTTCGCTGTCCTTCTTGAACAAAGGAACAACATTAGGTATCTTCCAGTCATCTGGCACTTTGCTTGTGACCAGTGATGTATTAAATATATCCATTGGGGCCCAAGCAATCTTTCCCCTTCCTTCCCATAGCACCCTGGTTACATCTCATCAGGCACTGGGGATTTATGCACATTTGTGCCTGCTAAAATATTTAATACCTTCCCCCTTTATACGTTCTAGAACCTCACCATCCCAACTGATATCCCATCTACAATGTCTTTCTCCTCTGTGAATAGGGGTGAGAAATGTTCATTTCAGACCTCACCCGCATACACTGGCTGTATGCATAGGATGCCCTTTGGTCTCTAAAAGGTCCTAGTCTTTCCCTAGTAATCCTCTTTCTCTTAATGTACTTATAAAATGTTTTAGAGTTTTCCTTAATCTTATCTGCTAAGGCTATTGCATGGCTGCTCTTTGATTAGATTAGATTCCCTACAGCATGAAAACAGGTCCTTTGGCCCAACAAGTCCACACCAACCTTCCAAAGAGTAACCCACCCAGACCCAATCCCCTGACTAATACAATGGGCAATCTAGCATGGCCAATTCACCTGACCTGCACATTGTTGGACTGTGGGAGGAAAACCATGCAGGCACAGGGAGAATTTGCAAACTCCACACATACAGTCACCTGAGTCAGGAATCAAACCCAGGTCCCTGATGCTGTGAGACAGCAGTGCTAACCACTGAGCTGCCATAATTTCTTTTCTAAGCAACTCCCTGCAGACCTATACCAGGAGGACCAGTTCCACCACAGTACACACCAGATGGCCTCTTTCTTTAGAGACCGCAATTTCCCTTCCCACGTGGTTAAAGATGCTCTCCAACGCATCTCGTCCACATACCGCACCTCCACCCTCAGACCCCACCCCTCCAACCGTAACAAGGAGAGAACCCCCCCGGTGCTCACCTTCCACCCGACCAACCTTCACATAAACCAAATTATCCACCGACTTTTCCGGCACCTCCAAACGGACCCCACCATCAGGGATCTATTTCCCTCCCTACCCCTTACCACCTTCCGCAAAGACTATTCCCTCCGTGACTACCTGGTCAGGTCCACGTCCCCCTACAACCCACCTACCCATCCTGGCACCTTCCCCTGCCACCGCAGGAATTGCAAAACCTGCGCCCACACCTCCTCCCTCACCTCCAACCAACGCCCTAAAGGAGCCTTCCACATCCATCAAAGTTTTACCTGCACATCCACCAATATCATTTATTGTATCCGTTGCTCCCGATGCGGTCTCCTCTACATTGGGGAGACTGGACATCTCCTAGCAGAGCACTTTAGGGAATATCTCTGGGACACCCACACCAATCAACCACACCGCCC
>NC_057714.1:7536224-7548245 GCF_004010195.1 Chiloscyllium plagiosum | reverse complement strand
TGTACTCAATGCTACTTTCTCCCCACCCCCACCCTCCTCTCATTTATCTCTCCACCCTGCAGGCACTCTGCCTGTATTCCTGATGAAGGGCTTTTGCCAGAAACGTTGATTTTCCTGCTCCTCGGATGCTGCCTGAACTGCTGTTCTTTTCCAGCACCACTCTAATCCAGAATCTGGTTTCCAGCATCTGCAGCCATTGTTTTTACCTGTACTTGACATATGCTTCCTCCTTTTTCTTTATCGAACTCTTGAGTTCCCTTGACATTCAAGGTTCCCTGGACTTTCTGCCCTTGCCCTTCACTCTTAGAGGAATATGCTGGCTCTGAATTCTCACTACATTACTTTTAAAAGACTCTTAATTTCCAAATGTAGACTTACCTGCAAGTAGCTGCTCCCAGTCTATGTTTGCCAGATCCTGTCTAATGATACTGAAATTAGCCTTCCCCAATTTAGACAGTTAACTACTGCACTATCCTTATCTCTTTTCATAATAACTTCAGAAAATTGCTTCAGAGGCTAGGATAGCTGTGGATAGGATCTATAGGTAGTTGAGACACTGGGCAGGAATGCATAGAAGTCAGACTGGGATGTTGAAATGATGGCATCGAGGTCAGATCATCAATGATTCTCCTTGTTGCCCAGTAGTCAGCTTTTGATTTGCTGTAATCAATCCAAAAGCAGCTAGCAGAGAGGACTACCACAGGATAAAGGAATCATTACCAGCACCCAGGATAACCAGTTTCCAACTGGATGATGCATTGCCTGTGGACACACAGAGTTACACATTAAGAGTGGCATACCTTTCATTTGAAGCAAATGACAAAGTCAACATGATGTGCTTGCAAGGCAAAGTGCATGCAATCAATGGGGAAGCAACACACAGCATGGGAAAGCCTCCAATTCGTTCAAACTTTCTCATTCCATCCACTTGTCTCTGATGAGGGGAACTCAGATGATACTAGAGCTCTTTGCATGAGAGAACTCGATGAGATCCATTGTGTTGCAAGCGAAGAGATGTTGCATATTTATTCAGAAGTATCCTAGAAGAAGCCAGAGAACATGAGTGAAGAACTGTGGTCAGCTTAGCAGCCAAAGGACTTTGCAATGTTTAGGGGTTGAGTTTGAGGATGTGGTTGCAACAGTTATTAGATTTCAGGGAGAAAGTGAGGGCTGCAGATGCTGGAGATCAGAGTCGAAATGTGTCATACTGGAAAAGCACAGCCGGTCAGGCAGCATCCGAGGAGCAGGAGAGTCAACATTTCGAGCATAAGCTCTTCATTGGGAATCAGAGGGAGTGCCAAGGGGCATGAGAGATAAATGTGAGGGGGGATGGGGCTGGGGGGCAGGTAGCTGGGAGTGTGATGAGAGATAAATGGAAGGGAGGGTGGAGTTGGTGAAAGGTAACTGGGGGTGGGATGGGGAGATGAAGGGGGGGGGTGATGATGATAGTTTGGAGAAGAGGGTGGAGTGGATAGGTGGGAAGGGCTATGGACAGGTCAAGAGGGTAGTGCCAAGTTAGAATGTTGGATCTGGGATAAGGTGGGTGCAGGCGAAATGAGGAAACTGGTGAAATCAACATTGATTCTGTATGTTTGGAGGGTCCCAAGGCAGAAGGTGAGGTATTCTTCCTCCAGGCGTCGAGTGGCTAGAGTTTGGCAGCTGAGGAGGCCAAGGACTTGTACATCCTTGGCGGAGTGGAAGGGGAAGTTGAAGTGTTCAGTCTCAGGGTGGTGAGGTTGATTATTGTGTATATCCCAGAAATGTTCTCTAAAATGTTGCACAAGTAAGCATCCTGTCTCCCCAGTGTAGAGGAGACCACATTGAGAGCAGTGGACACAGTAGATGATGTGTGTGGAAGTACAGGTAAATCTCTGTCAGATGTGGAAGGATCCTTTGGGGCCTTGGACGGAGGTGAGGGGGGCGATGTTTTGCACTTCTTGTGGTGGCAAGGGAAGGTACCGGGAGTGGAGGGTAGGTTGATAAAGGGCGTGAACCTAACAAGGGAGTCAAGGAGGGAATGGTCTCTGTGGAGCACAGATAAAGGTGAGGTGGGAAATATATCCCTGGTGGTGGGGTCTGTTTGTAGGTGGTGGAAATGACGGAGGATGATGCACTGTATCCAGATGTTGGTGGGGTGGAAAATGAGGACCAAGGGGGTTCTGTCCTTGTTGCGATTTGATGGGTGGGGTTCAAGGGTGTGTTTGGAAAGTAACATCGTTACATTACAACATTTAAATACTAAAATAGCAAAATCTGAATGCGACTTACATTACTGAGCCAATTGAGAGTAGATTGCTCATCCTTTCAAGTTACTAAATTCCCCTCTGGACACATGTCAAATGAAATTAGTAGACTGCAAATAAATAATCTAGGCTACCATGTCAGTGTTGGAAGAATCTGCATTGTCGGTGTGCTGTATGAAACATTAAACTTTCCCCCCCTTTCCACCTGGTCAGATCCCAGGGCACGATTCAAAGAGGAGCAAAGATTTCTCAGAGTTCTGGCCAATATTTATCCCTCAACCTATACCTTAACAACTGATTAATTGGTCATTTATCAGATTTATGTTTGTGGAGCTTTGTTCTATTCAACTTGTGTTTTTCCAACATTGACAGTGACACATGATTGCAATGTGATTTTAGAAGTGTGGACAGTTTAAGGGGAATAAAATTTGATATACCTGCATTGTAGGGTCAAATTTGAGAACATGTAAAAAATGAGCAAGGAAATCGAGGTGCACAGTTTAGCTGAATCAGGTTTCTATCCATTCTATTTTAAATGGTGGCTATCTGCAGTTAGCCCTAGGTACATTGTTCATCAGCTTTGTGCAATGTTGGAGGAAAAATATGGGGAATGATACTGCCGGTGAAAGGGGAGATGTGGATGAGTTTACCAGCAATGCTCACGAATAATTTCATACTATTGAGCCCAGATAGGGTAGTCTATGTTGTAGCCTTCCTTTCACTGTCTGTACCTTGATTGCATTTTCTTCTCTTCCTCTTGCTCCCAATTTGAATGTTTGTATCTGACGGCTGGTTTAAAAGTAGCTCCCTCAAAATAACCAAGTCACGCTGAATGGTTTGATGTGATGCCTGGTGGTCACACACTGACTGCACATTGAAACAACGAAAAATCTTTTGGTTCATGAAGTTGTCTGAGCTCATATGAAGCAGTAAAGTGTGCACAGTCAATGGCTCATTGCACTACGTGGAGGCCTGCAATTCATGCAAACCCTTGCGTCTGCATGCCTGTGTTAAGTCTTCTAGTTTTCATGAGTTACAAATAATCACATTTAGATTCAAATGCTGGAAGGTTATGCAGTATATTCTCCACATGGCTAGTGGACTGATTGACACACTGTTGCTTGTCATGTGACTCCAGCACGGCAGTAAAATGTGACCCTGTTGGATCCCAGCTCCCACAGACAGTTTACCACCTGTCTCCTTTATGCAATAATTTGTGTGTATGCATTTACTGATGAATGGGATCCAGATCAATGGGATCAATGTTGATTTCACTAGTTTCCTCGTTTCCCCTGCCGCCACCTTATTCTAGATCCAACCCTCTAACCTGGACTACACTTCCTCCCATTTTGCCTCCTGTAAAAACGCCGCCCCTCATTCCCAACTCCTCCTCCTCCATTGCATCTGCTCCCAGGAAGACCAATTCCACCATAGAACACCCTAGATGGCCTCCTTCTTCAGGGACTGCAATTTCCCATTCCACGGCGTCAACGATGCCCTCCAGTGCATCTCTCCACTCCATGGCCTATTTCACCTTTCACAGCATTGCACAAATTCACCCCAGCTCCTGAAAGCCACATCCACGGGCTTTATTATCGCCATATGTGCATTGCTGTCCTGGATGGTCTCCTAGTTTCTAACCTCTGCAAAACTCTGTTTCCATGATCTAATTCATACAAAGTCCCATTCATCTGCATTGCCTTACTGTCAGGCAGTGTTTCGATTATAACATCCTCATATTTGTTTCAATCCTCTCCAAACTCCTCCCAGATTCTGTAATCTCTTTCAGCTTTGAATCTTTTAATGATGTCTTTGCTCTTCCACTCTGGCCTCTTACTATCCTCAAAGTTAATCACCCCATTTTTGCTTACTGTTCCCTCAGCCAAGTAAAGCTTCAGAATTTCCTCCCTACAAAGTTCCAACATGGAGTGGCACAGTGGCTTCGTGGTTAGTACTGCTGCCTCACAGTGCCAGGGACCCCAGTTTGATTCCACTCTCAGGTGACTGTGTAGAGCTTTCACATTCTCCCTGTGTCTGCGTGGATTTCCTCTGAGTGCTTCGATTTCTTCCCACAATCCAAAGATGTGCAGGTTAGGTGAATTGGCCATGCTAAATTGCCCATAGTGTTCGGGGATGTGTAGGTTAAGTGCATTAGGTAAATGTAAAGTAATATGGTAGGGAATGATTTTAGGTGGGTTAAGCTTCATAGGGTTGGTGTGGACCTGTTGGGCCGAAGGGCCTGTTTCCCCATTGTAGGAATTCTATGATTCCAACTGGCTACCTCACCTTCCTCCAGAGAAGTCACTCCTTGTAATCAAACTTTTTATCTGCCCTAATTTCTTCTTAAGTGGGTCAGTGTCAAATTTTGTTTGCTAGAGCTCCGGTGAAGCATCTTAGAATGTTTTACTAGATTAAAAATTGCTACAGCAAACAGCCATAAATGTGCTTGTTGATGTAATGAGTTATCAGTTTTTCTGTCACTTAACATGAAAATCCCATTGTTCAGTCACTTTTCCAGGTTTGTTTCTGCTGCTTTTGCATAGATTTTCAGGTGCCCTTCTTCTTTCCACCTCAACAATGTGACATGTCAAAAATTGGCAACTTTTAGAAGGTTTTCAGTGAACCTTGAGTTCTGTATACATTCCAATCTTTCCTAATCATACGCAGGCTATTCCTGCATCAAGATTAGATACTGATCAAGCACCAACTTTCTTCTATTAACAGACACTTTTGAGAACTTTCCGTTTTTAACCAGCTGCTTGGTATTTATAGATGATAAAGTAAGAAAACTCATTTGTTACTTGCCAAAACTTGCCTACCTAATAAAGATGTGTCGCATGAATGTAACATCTTATTTCATAACCTCTGGTATTTTATTGTGAAATTCTTTTGGACCAATGTATATATTTTCATAAAAAGGGGGAATCTTCCATTTCATTAAAACGGTGGGGGACCAATGGGCTCAGGTTGAAAGAATGGATCTCCATCTCTTTCATTAGAGAGTAAAATGAGGCCAATGTAAAACCAGTGATGTACCCAATTCTGTCAATAACCTATTGTCACTGGGTGTTTTTGCTGAACTTCTAATCAAGGAAAAAAGATATCCTATTACTTTGTTAAGACAAAAAGAAACAACATTTCTCAACACTTAATAATTAATCATTAAATTAGGTCTTATGGTATATTTCCTGATGTAGAGTCATAGAGTCATGGAGATGTACAGCATGGAAACACCCTTCGGTCCAACCCATCCATGCCGACCAGATATCCCAACCTAATCTAGTCCCACCTGCCAGCACCCAGCCCATATCCCTCCAAACTCTTCCTATTTATATACCCATGCAAATGTCTCTTAAATGTTGCAATTGTAGAAAGATATAAAAGAGACCTAAGGGACAACTTTTACACACAGAGGGTGGTACGGGTATGGAATGAGCTGCCAGAGGAAGTGGTGGAGGCTGGTACAATTGCAACATTTAAGAGGCATTTGGATGGGTATATGAATAGGAAGGGTTTGGAGGGATATGGGCCGGGAGCTGGCAGGTGGGACTAGATTGGATTGGGATATCTAGTAGGCATGAACGGGTTGGACCGAAGGGTCTGTTTCCATGCTGTACATCTCTATGACTATGACTCTATGACTCTACCACTTCCTCTGCCAACTCATTCCATACTTGTACCACCTCTGTATGAAAAAATTGCTCCTTAGGTCTCTTTTATATCTTTCCCCTCTCACCCTAAATCTATGCCCTCTAGTTCTGAACTCCCCAACCCCAGGGAAAAGACTTTGTCTATTTACCCTATCCATGCCCTCATAATTTTGTAAACCTCCATAAAGTTACCCTTCAGCCTCCGATGCTCAAAGGAAAACAGTCCCAGCCTGTTCAGCCTCTCTCTATAGCTCAAATCCTCCAACCCTGGCAACATCCTTGTAAATCTTTTCTGAACCCTTTCAAGTTTCACGACATCTTTCCAATAGGAAGGAGACCAGAATTGCATGCAATACTCCAACAGTGGCCTAACCAATGTCCTGTACAGCCACAACATGACCTCCCAACTCCTGTACTCAATACTCTGACCAATAAAGGAAAGCTTACCAAATGCTTTCTTCACTATCCTATTGTAATACGATAAGGGGCTGAATCTTACTAATTTTTGCTAGTTGCATGATTTGTTGGAAAATCTGTCACCATAAGGTTTAGCGGGTTTTCTCACCATGTTTTACCAAAATGGTCACATTAATTGCCAGTGTTGCCTCTATGGTGTCTTTATCTCCAATTAATGCCCCATATAACTCGCAATCTTCCCATGACAACTTGCCCCTCAGTGGATATCCATCCAAAGACCAGCATCCTTTACGCCTGCACCATCTCTAAAATGCTGCAGAGTAGCTGGTCAACCATTGGCAGTTCCGAATCTGCCTTTCTTGTTGAAGGAGGTGACAACAAGATGGCAGGAAAGGGGAAAATGGTACCATGAATCACAAAGTCCTGTTGGAGCAGATGAGGTTTGTCCTCTTCTTGGAGGACCACCAAAGGAAGCTGTACAACACGAACCTAACTGACTGGTCTGAGGTTGCTGCCTATGTCATGTCCACTCCAAAAAATAGTCAGTGACCTTCTCTCTGCACCAAGGTAAGTGCCTCACTCTCCTCTCTGCCACCCTAACAATTACTCAGTCTATACCACTAGTTCTAGATTCTCCCACAAGAGGAAACATTCTTTCTATACCCACACAGTCAATTCCTTTCAGGATCTTCTGTGTTTCAATTAAGTCATATCTGCCTCTTCTAAACTCCAGATAGTACACACCTCCCATCAAGGCTGATGCCCACTACTCTTGCTATTACCCTTTGACATCTTCCTTCACCCAGTCTCCGTAACCCCCAGCCTCCCGCACCACCATACTTGAGTTGCTTTTGTGCTGCTTCCTTAGTCCTTTGCAGCTTCTTACCGCTTTTTGCAACATGCACCAGCACTTTCAGCCATGCCAATCATTATAATCTCACCCATTTCCCCAACCCCCACTCCCTTTTATTCTCATTGCAGGAGAAGACAGCCCACACCATGACACAGAGAGGCTGGATAGGTGGAAGGGAAACCTACATCAAGCCTCTTAGCCTCTACGAAGAGAAAATGTTGGCAGGAGAAGACCAGGATTGCTCCTGTGGGGATGCTGAAACATGCATGTCCTACTAAAGTAGTACCATTCTGCATGCCACTGAGTCTTTCAATAGGCCCAATGTCATTCTCAGTCATTGAACTCCATTTCTAACCACTGCCTGGAATGTCTTCTCTCGCCTTTGCCTTGTAGGTTCCACTAGCTTACTGACAGCATCTCCAGAAAAGCACTTGACAGGACTACAGAGCAGATAACAGAAACAGAAATTGATGGAGAAACTCAGCAGGTCTGGCAGCATCTGTCGGGAGAAAGCTGGCCCGTTCTGAAGAAGGGTCACTGGACTTGAAAGGTTAACTCTGCTTTCTCTCCACAGATGCTGCCAGACCTGCTGAGTTTCTCCAGCAATTTCTGTTTTTGTTTCAGACTTCCAGCATCTACAGTTCTTTGCTTTAATACAGAATAGCTATCCCTCCTGAATGTCGACGCAACCGATGAGCCCATGTTGTATTTATACATAGATTTGACAGCACATTCCCCGTAGGATCACAAAAAGCAATAAGGAAAGCTAATAAAATGTAACATTTTATTGTGAGAGGAATTGAATGCCAGAGGAGGGAGGTTATGATTCAGTCATACAGAGCGCTGGTGACACTCTGTCTGGAGTACTGTGTATAGTAGTGTTCATCATTTGATTGAGATGTGTTAATGTGTTGGAGAAGGTTTACTAGAATAATATGGGGAATGAGTGGTTTGCCTTATGGAGAAAGACTAGACAGGCTGGGCCAGTATCGTCTGGAGTTTAGAAGGATCGGACGTGATTTGATTGAAACACGCGAGACCCTGAGGGGAATTGAGTGGGTGGGTGTGGAAGGGATGCTTCCTCTTGTGGGGGAATTACAAACCAGGGATCATAGTTTAACAGTAAGGGGGCGTGGCCATTTGAGACCGAGATGAAGAGAAAAATATTCACTCAGAGGATTGTGAATCTTTGGAATTCCCTTTCTCAGAATCTTTAAATATTTTTAAGGCAGAGATAGATCAATTCTTTGTTACGAAAGAGGTGAAAGATTATTGGTGGGAATGTAGAGTTGAGGTTAAAATCAAGTCAGCTATGATCTATTGAATGGCAGAGCAAGCTGGAAGGGCCAAGTCATCCACTATTGTACTTTGTTCATGTATTTGTCGTCTTTATAGGTATTCACAGATTCTAATGGGTTCACACTTTCTCACTCCTATAGGAAGGATGTTTTGAAACTAGAAAGGGTTCAGAAAAAATTTACAAGGATGTTGCTACGGTTGGAGGGTTTGAGCTATAGGGAGAGGGTGAATGGGCTGGGTCTGTTTTCCCTGGAGCGACGGAGGCTGAGGGGTGTCCTTACGGAAGTTTATAAAATCACGAGGGGCATGAATAGGATAAACAGGCAAGGTCTTTTTTTTCCTGGAGTGAGGGAGTCCAGAACTAGAGGGCATAGGTTTAGGGTGAGAGGGGAAAGATATAAAAGGGACCTAAGGGACAACTTTTTCATGCAGAGGGTGGCACATGTATGGAATGAGCTGCCAGAGGAAGTTGAGGAGGCTGGTACAATTACAAAATTTAAAAGGTATCTGGATGGGTATGTGAATAGGATGGGTTTAGAAGGATATGGGCCAAATGCTGGCAAATTGGTCTAGATTAAGTCAAGATATCTGACTGGCATGGATGAGTTAGAACGAAGGGTCTGTTTCTGTGCTGTACACCTTTATCATTCTATGGCTCCATGGCTCTATTTGGTCAAGTTGTAACATCCTGCAGCCATTGAAAAAAACTAACTTCAGTTTTGGATAGTCTATTCTGCTTTGACATCTGCCACAGGTGTAGTGATGGAGCTTTTTCTTTCAGCAGGCTATTTGTGTCTAATAGGTTTAGCTCCTGTGACACAAACATTAAATATGGGTTCTGTAGTATTGAATGATTCATTAGATTTATTACAGCTCCTGGTAACTACAGTTATATTATCATCCCTGGCATTACCTTGTCTGGTTTGGTACTGAGCAGTTAGGTTACAAACTATATCATGCTTTCCTCAGCATGACCCAAAATCATCTTATAAAATCTCACATTCGTAACATGAGGTGAAGAGGCCTAAGGATTGGCCAGTCCAATTCCCAAAGAACATAGCCTCATTCGTGTCATGAAATACTTTGATTGCTGAGACCAGTTCAAAATGTTTGCAGATGCTCTTTGTCTGTTTATAAACCTGCAGTGGATCTGATCAAACAGGTCACTCATGTACAGAGAGGCCTTGGACTGAGCTCCTCTACTATGGACCATCATTGTTCTTAAACACCCCAACCTTCCTGAAAGACTTGACAAAAGATTCCATACAACATACAGACAAGACAGGACAGGGAAGAAAATTATGTCTGACTCCAGATTTGATCAGAAAGTTCTCCAATTCCCATGTGCTACTGAGGTTTTGGTGGAGCAGTTTGAGGTCATTGTGGATACACTCCCTAAGCTCCATTTTAGAGAGAATGTCCATCATGTTACTTGTGATATTTGGTGAAATGCTTTCTTCTTGTCTAAGATAATCAAGCACGTGTCCATCATCCTGTTCTAGCCTTCGGAGTTTATATCCTTCCCCAGCACAAAACTCCCAACAACCTTCCTGCCAAGGACAGTGCAGGGCTGATCAGAATGGATCACCAATTCCAGAGCATGCCAGGCTTAATTGCTGCTTGATATTGCTGTCTACATGAAGCAGTGAAACATACTGCCAATTTCTTGATCTTCCTCTCCTCCTTCAGCCTACAGCTGATGTCTATCATGATATTCCTCATTTTAATGTGGTGACAATAGGCTGTCCCTTCTGGCAATTTTATTCATCTCAATCGACCTGACAGCCTTTGTCAGTAAATCCAGAGTTAGAAATGTGTCCAATCTCTGCCACTTATTGTTGTCTAAAAGCAGCACCATGATAGAAGACAGAAGGGATTGGGAGGCTGTGCCATTCAGGGATTCCACATAATATGGTCTAGATAAAAGGATATCCTGACCTTTTGCATGTTTGCTGCAATGATTTACTGATCTTTCCACATCTACCCTGCTGAGGGGTGACCTTATAACGATTTATAAAATCACGAGGGTAATGGACAGGGTGAATAGTTAGGGTCTTTTTCCCAGGGTAGTGAAGTCCAGAACTAGAGGGTATAGGTTTAAGGTGAGTGGAGAAAGAGTTAAAAAGGACTTGAGGAGCAACCTTTTCATGCAGAGGGTGGTGCGTGTATGGAATGAGCTGCCAGAGGAAGTGCTGGAGGCTGGTACAATTACAACATTTAAAAGGCCATCAAGATGGGTACATGAATAGGAAGGGATTAGTGGGATATGGGCCAAATGCTGGCTAATGGGACTGGATTAATTTAGGATATATAGTTTACGTGGACAAGTAGGATCGAAGAGTCTGTTTCAATGCTGCATAGCACCATAACTCTATAACGTTTCTTCGATAAGAGGACCATAACTATTTACAGTATTTTGAATTTGATATAACTCATGCCTTATATAATTGTAGTAAGACCATTACCTTTTTGTATTCTGTCCCCTTATGAAATAAAAGCCAGTGTTATATTTGCCTTCCCTGTTAAGTGCTGAACTTGTATGTTTACTGTTTGCGATTTAAACATGAGGAGCCCAAATCATTCTATGTTGCAGCTTTTTCAGTCTTTCTGGATTTAAATAATATTCAGCTGTTCCATCAATATTGTTGTTTTTCAGTCTAAGTGGCAACGATGTGAAAAATTGCATAATGCAGGTAAATTGCAACCACTATTAATTTAGATGAGTATTCAGAACAATAACAATTACATAAGAACATAAGAGCTGGGTGGAGAAGAAGTGGTGGAGGCTGGTACAATTGCAACATTTAAGAGGCATTTGGATGGGTATATGGATAGGAAGGGTTTGGAGGGATATGGGCCGGGTGCTGGCAGGTGGGACTAGATTGAGTTGGGATATCTGGTTGGCATAGACGGGTTGGACCGAAGGGTCTGTTTCCATGCTGACCATTTCTATGACTCTATGACTCTAAGCCAATCCAGTCCCTCCAGCCTGCTCCACCATCTAATATGATCATGATTAGAGTCATAGAGTCATAGAGATGTACAGCATGGAAACAGACCCTTTGGTCCAACCCTTCCATGCCAGCCAGATATCCCAACCCAATCTAGTCCCGCCAGCCAGCATCCAGTCCATGTTCCTCTAAACCTTTCCTATTCATATATCCATCCAAATGCTTCTTAAATGTTGCAATTATACCAGCCTCCACCACATCCTCTGGCAGCTCATTCCAAACACATACCACCCTCTGTGTGCAAAAGTTGCCCCTTAGGTCTCTTTTATATCTTTTCCCTCTCACCCTAAACCTATGCCCTCTAGTTTTGGACTCCCTGACCCCAGGGAAAAGACTTTGCCTATTTACCATATCCATGCCACTCATGATTTTGTAAACCTCTATAAGGTCACCCTTCAGCCTCTGCGCTCTAGGGAAAACAGTCCCAGCCTGTTCAGCCTCTCCCTATAGCTCAAGTACTCCAACCCTGGCAACATCTTTGTAAATCTTTTCTGAACCCTTTCAAGTTTCACAACATCTTTCCGATAGGAAGGAGACCAGAATTGCAC
>NC_057714.1:7512084-7534261 GCF_004010195.1 Chiloscyllium plagiosum | reverse complement strand
ACCATAATCACCCTATTATTCTTATAGATAGCTGAGATCTCCTTACAAGTTTGTTTCTCGATTTCCCTCTGACTATTAGGGGGTCTATAATACAATCCCAATAAGGTGATCATCCCTTTCTTATTTCTCAGTTCCACCCAAATAACTTCCCTGATTGTATTTCCAAGAATATCCTTCCCCAGCACAGCTGTAATGCTATCCCTTATCAAAAATGCCACTCCCCCTCCTCTCTTGCCTCCCTTTCTATCCTTCCTGTAGCATTTGTATCCTGGAACATTAAGCTGCCAGTTCTGCCCATCCCTAAGCTATGTTTCTGGAATTGCTATGATATCCCAGTCCCATGTTCCTAACCATGCTCTGACTTCATGTGCCTTTACCTGTTAGGCCACTTGCATTGAAATAAATGCAGTTTAACTTATTAGTCCTACCTTGTCCCTGCCTGCCCTGACTGTTCGGCTCGCTTCTGTTCTCGACTGTACCAATCTCTGATTGATCTCTTTCCTCACTATCTCCCTGGGTCCCATCACCCCGCCCCACCTTACTAGTTTAAATCCTCCTGAGCAGCTCTAGCAAATCTCCCTGCCAGTATATTAGTCCCTTCCAATTTACGTGTAACTCATCCTTCTTGCACTGGTCACTTCTACCCAAAAGAGATTCCAATGATCAAAATACCTTGCACTCAAGCCAGGTATGACTTGATCACATCTCGGCCTCAATTCTACACTCCTGCCCGCTGTCTGTAACCTTTCAACCGATTACTCATTGAAAACATAACCCTCCTTAAATTTATTAAGTGTCCTGGCATCCACCACACTCTGCTGGAGTGAATTTCACAGATGCAGGATCCTTTGAGAGAAGTAGTTCCTCATAATCTCTGTTTTAGACCTGCTACATTTTAACCTAAAACTATAGCTTCTTGTTATAGATTGACAGCCCCACATGAATAAACACTGGGCGCACGGTGTCTCAGTGGTGAGCCCTGCTGCCTCTCAGCGCCAGGGACCTGGGTTAAATTCCAGCCTTGGCCGACTGTCTGTGTGGAGTTTGCACATTCTCCTGGTGTCTGCGTGGGTTGCCTCTGGGTGCTTCGGTTTTCTCCCACAATCCAAAGATGTGCAAGTCAGATGAATTGGACGTGTTAAATTGTCCATTGTGTTCCTTGCATTAGTCAAGGGTGAAATACTGGGAAATGAATCTGGGTGGGTTACTCTTCGGAGGGTTGGTGTGGACTTGTTGGGCCAAATGGCCCATTTCTACACTGTAGGGAATCTAATCTCCCGACGTCCAATTTCTCAACCCCCTATAGCATCTTACATATCTCAATTATATCTCCTTTTGTTTTTTTTATTTCTGTGTTTAGCAAAATGGCAATGTAAAACAGGGAAATTAATGCTATAAGGTATTCAGGCCTGAAATTCTTCTTCATCTTACGTTGTCATCTGCCATAAATGCCTCATAGTAATGCCACAAGATCCTTTGAAATCTAGGCCATTGTGTCTTTCAGTTAAGTCATTGAACAAACAATGTTCCAGTTTATTGAAATAATATAAATAAATCCAAAACAATTTCATCTTATTGACTAAAAAATTATATTTTTCTCATGGACATGTCACTATTTTGTATTCCAAATTGGAATGGGAACCATCTGAATACTCATTCCCAGTTATCTGATACATAACCTTCTTTTACACTTTATTTACTACCAGACTTTCCTTGACTGATTTTTATATTCCCTTACAACAATTATTTTGCTCCATGGATAAAATTTTCCCATTTAACCAGTTCTTTTTCCACAGATGCTGCACAATCCAATAATTGTTAGCATTTCCTGCTTTCATTTTGGACTTTTCCTCAGTATCCAGTGTTCTTTAAAGAGTTGTATTTTACCAAACTCTCTCTCTCAATGTATTGATAAAACAATTAGCTGATAGTTTTGCTATCCCTTGCACGTTCTGCTTCAAGTCTGTTTCTGCATTTGCTTTTGTTTAGATTGTCATTACAAAACACTGACAGCTGAATATAGAAAAGAGATATTCCAAAAAAGCTGCAGTTACCTGATTATTCAAATGTTCACCATGATGAATAACTTAACATGTACAATGTTGGGAAACCAAAAAAGGTCTGCATTGTACAATGTATTAATTTCACCCACACTTGTGTGTCAAATCTGCAAATTCTCAATATCTGTGAAAACTAAAATTCAATTGCCCAATGGATGCTTTAAATTAAAAAACTGAAGTAATTCACTATCTGCTGTATGAAGTCTTAAGTAACAAGGCCAGCATAAGCAAACATTAAATTCTTTCTGCTAACTGTTCAGCATAAATCAAGGTTTGTCTCCTGCATTTTCCTGTATCTTTACTTAAAGGTAACAAGTACTCTCTTGAGGGAGGTAGTGCTGAAATATAAATATAAATAATAATAAACTTTTAAATAATTACAATTTTTAAATGGGCAGCACAGTGGCTCAGTGGTTAGCACAGCTGCCTTAAAGTGCCAGGGACCCGGGTTCGATTCCAGCCTTGGGCGCCTGTCTGTGTGGAGTTTGCACATTCTCCCCGTGTCTGTGCGGGTTCCCTCCGGGTGCTCCAGTTTCCTCCCACAATCCAGAGATGTGCAGGTCAGGTGAATTGGCCATGTTAAATTGTCCGCAATGTTCAGGAATTATAGGTTGAGTGCACAAGTCACAAGTCAGGGGTTAAATGTAGGGGAATGGGTCTTGGTGGGTTACCCTTTGTAGGGTTGGTGTGGACTTGTTGGACTGAAAGATCTGTTTCCACGCTATAGGGATTCTATGATCTATATT
This sequence comes from Chiloscyllium plagiosum, assembly GCF_004010195.1. Classification (NCBI taxonomy): domain Eukaryota; kingdom Metazoa; phylum Chordata; class Chondrichthyes; order Orectolobiformes; family Hemiscylliidae; genus Chiloscyllium; species Chiloscyllium plagiosum. The sequence goes on along the minus strand of NC_057714.1, from coordinate 7,531,455 downwards.
GTGGCCTAATGAACATCTCGAGTGGTTACATTGCTCAGATAGCCATATAAATACTGTGGCTACAGAGGCTGGGAATTCTGCAGTAAATAGTTCATCTCCTGACACACACACTCCCTCCCCACTCCTCCAAAGCCTGTCCACAGTCGACAAGACATAATCAGGATTGTGATGGAATATTTCCCACTGGTTGGAATGAGAACTGCTCCAACAACATTTGAGAAGCGTGACATTGTCCAAGACAAAACAGCCCAATAGATTTCCCTCCTTAAACATTCACCCTCTCTGCCACTGAATGTACATGGGCAGCAATGTGTACCATATGCAACATACATGCAGCAAGCCTCTTTCAGTCAAATTTTCTAAATTCACAAGCGCTAAAAGCCAGAAGGGCAGCGGATGCATTGAAGCACCAAGTACTCCTCCATGTTATACATCCCCCTGAATTGGAATTATTGCACCATTTTTTCTATAGATTGCAGCAGATCATGAAGGCAACTCACCACCATCTCTTTAAGGGCAATTTTGGGTGGTTAATAAATACTGGCTTGTCCTGCATTTCCCACATCCTGTCAAAGAATAAATAAAAATATATAGAATTATACTGTCATTTATATTGAAACTGGTTTCATGGCTAATGCTTCTAATGTTGCCATTATATAGTCCTTGCACTTCCTTTATTATCTTGAATGGGCAATATAACTTTCCTTTTGGTCTATTGCCCCTTCAAATCTCTGTTCAAAGCTTCTAATTGAATCAGTGGCTCATCTCGTGAGGAAGTAAGCCTTTATCCTGATATTCTGTTATTTGTCTGGGTCATTAAGGACAATTACTCCTCTTCTGCAAGTGTGATGTCAGTCACTTTGTTCATTACCCCAGTCCATTGTTAACAGCAGCTACAGACTTTCAAGGTAGACATGCGTCTCCTCATCCGAGATTAAGGTCTCCACACCAGAATAGCAAAACGATGAACTGTCCTCTAATGTCTGCAATTGAAGTGCAAAGCTGTAAGTATTCAGCAGAATGACTGACTGATGTTGTTTTCTCTCACTGGTGTTTAAAATCCTTCAATCTTGTGTTGTCTGCCAGCAGGGTTCCACTTCATACTCTGTAAATTGCAGTTCACAGAGTCATTTTGGCTTCATTTAAATTACCTCTGTAGCATTTGTATCTGTTAATTTGTAGTTGACTTCTGCACCAGTTCCAGTGTTCAAGATGTAGGATTCTTTACTTTGAAACAATAACCAGAAACATCTAATGTCGACCTATCACCTCTAAAATAATGAAATTACCCAAGACACTTCAAAGGAGCTTTGGAAAAGGAATTACACCACCGAACCACATCAAAAGGTATTAGAACAGACCATAAGAAATAGGAATGGGAGCCTGATCTGCTATACAATATGATTATGGCTGATCCAATATTCCTCACGTCAACTTGCCTGCATTTTCCCTCTAACCCCCAAATGCATAGACAAGGATCCACCAGTTCAGTGAGCAAACTTGACAACCTGAGCTACAAATCTTCTTCAAACTCTCAAGGTGGGAGGTTTCAAGGAAATCCTTAAGGAGGAAAATATCAAAACAGAGAAATGTAGAAAAGAAATTCCACGGTTTGAGTCCTAGGAGCTGGAGATATGGCAACCAACTTATATTTGAAAATGCACCAGACAGTACAATTCAAAGAGTGCTGATAATTCAGAGGGATGGAGGATGTTAAAGAGATAGGGAATGCTGTATGGGGCCTGAAAGATTTAATACTGCCTGAAGGAACATCCACTACAATGACTTTGTATGGGCTTTTAGGCAGAACAACTTAGAATTTGACTGAGGTGAACCATCCGATCCTCCTAAAAATCTTTGTAATAATATGTATCATAACAATGTAATATGTGATTCATTGTAACATGAAATGAATTATATCATGTTAATTACAAGAGCCTCTTCAAGTTAGATCAGGAAGTAGTATTCCTGTACCGCATGAGAGGTCGGTCTCTGCACTTTCCTACAGTTAAAGAGAATGTTGGCAACACCCCTAATCCTGAGCTGGAGATGCCGGTGTTGGACTGGGGTGTACAAAGTTAAAAATCACACAACAATGGACGCATTTCCCTCTGAATATTTGTGGGTGGCACGGTGGCTCAATGGTTAGCACTGCTGCCTCACAGTGCCAGGGACCCAGGTTCGATTCCAGCCTTGGGCAACTGTCTGTGTGGAGTTTGCACATTCTCCCCATGTCTGTGTGGACTTCCTCCGGTTTCCTCCCACAGTCCAAAGATGTGCAGGTCAGGTGAATTGGCTGTGCTAAATTGCCCATAGTGTTAGGTGCATTAGATTACTTACAGTGTGGAAACAGGCCCCAACAAGTCCACACCGACCCGCCGAAGCACCAACCCATACCCCTACATTTACCCCTTCACCTAACACTATGGGCAATTTAGTACAGCCAATTCACCTGACCTGCACATCTTTGGACTGCGGGAGGAAACCGGAGGAAGTCCACACAGACATGGGGAGAATGTGCAAACTCCACACAGGGAATTGAACCCGGGTCTTCTGGCGCTGTGAGGCAGCAGTGCTAACCACTGTGCCGCCCACAAATAGTCAGAGGGAAATGGGTCTGGGTGGGTTATTCGTCGGAGGGTCGGTGTGGAGTTTATGGGCCGAAGGGCCTGTTTCCACACTGTAGGGAGCCTAATCTAAATCTAAACCACCTGATGAAGGAGCAGCGCTCCGAAAGCTAGTGTGCTTCCAATTAAACCTGTGGGACTATAACCTGGTGTTGTGTGATTTTTAACCTAATCCTGAGCCAGCCGTAGCTTATACAATGTGGTGAGATGGTACCCCTGATGTAGGTACAGGGATGGGCAAGGCTATGGAAAGATTTGCAAACGTGAATGAGAAGTTTAAGGTTAAGGCACTGTACCTGCTATGACTTAAGACACAAGCAGCAGAGTTTGGGATGACATCAGGTTTATGGAGGGTAGAATATGTCAGCATCTTGCAATTTTCTGATGTTTTTAGTATAGAGAAGTCTCCCATAAAGGTGAAATCAGAAAACAAGTATAAGTCAAGCCAATAAAGTAGATTTTAGGATGAGTGATGAAAAGCATGGTCACATTGGTGAATTTTAAAGAAGATCCTTTAAGAAAGACTACAGGTGGAGGTGGAAGGGTTTAAAAAGGAATTCCAGAATGTGGGATTTAAATGGTTGAAGACATAACCACTAATAGTGAGAAGGAAGGAAAATTTACAATTTAGAACTAACGGGACATTTTTCAGGTTTATTGTAGCATTTTTAAAATTTGCTCATGAGATGTGGGTATTGTTGACTGGGGCAGCATTTATTGCCCATTCCTAATTGCCCAGAAGACAGTTAAATCAATCACTGGAGTCACATGTAGACCAGACCACTTAAGGAAGGCAGATTTCCTTCCCTAGAAGACATTAATGAATCAGATGCCTTTTTTTAAAAAAGGCAACAGTTATCATTGGACTAGCTTATTATGGGATTCATATTTCATCATCTACTATGGTGGGATTTGAAGCCATGAGCCAGGTGTATCTGAGTCACTGCACCTCTGCATCCTCAACAGAACAGGAAGTGCCATGTGAGAGAGAATACTAGACAGAAAAGAAAAGTTACACCATAGTAGTGTTCCAGGAGATGTGCCTATCTGTTTATATTAGTCCTGTTAGAATTTTATGAGTATCTATGGGATCTCCCTCTCATTCGTCTGAACTCCAGTGAAAACAGTCCCAACCTAGTTCAATCTCTCCTTGTACGTTAGTCCCACCATCCCTGCAATCAGCTTGGTATACCTTCACTGCACTCCCTCTAGAGCAAGAGCATCCTTCCTCAGAAAAGGAGGCCAAAACTGCACACAATATTCTAGGTGTGGCCTCACCAAGGCCCTATATAACTGCAAGAACACATCGCTGCCGCTGGACTCGAAACCTCTTGCAATGAAGGCCAACATACCATTTGCCTTCTTTACCTCCTGCTATGTCTGCATGCTTACCTACAGCGACTGGTGCACAAGATCACCCAGATTCTGCTGCACACTCCACTCTCCCATTTTACAGCCATTCAGGTAGTAATCTGTCTTCTTGTTTTTTGTTTCCAAATTGAATAATCTCGCATTTATCCAAATTATACTGCATCCACCATTGTTTTTAAGTGTCTTTATCATTGTTGTAGGAGATGCTTCAGCTTTTCACATCAGCAATGCTCTGCTGACCAGGTAACTACCATCACATCCAAGCCCTGATTCTCTGCACCACTGAGCCATCAGTGATCATTATCAATGAGGTAAAAACAATGACTGCAGATGATGGAAACCAGATTCTGGATTAGTGGTGCTCCCGATGTGGTCTCCTCTACATTGGGGAGACTGGACGCCTCCTAGCAGAGCGCTTTAGGGAACATCTCCGGGACACCCGCACCAATCAACCCCACCGCCCCGTGGCCCAACATTTCAACTCCCCCTCCCACTCTGCCGAGGACATGGAGGTCCTCCTGTCACCTTCATCCCCTCCCCCACTCACTCATTGTACTCTATGCTACTTTCTCCCCACCCACACCCTCCTCTCACTTATCACTCCACGCTTCAGACTCTCTGCCTGTATTTCTGATGAAGGGCTTTTGCCCGAAACGTCAATTTCAAAGCTCCTTGGATGCTGCCTGAACTGCTGTGCTCTTCCAGCACCACTAATCCAGTGATCATTATCAGACATTCCTATCCAACTGCAATTTCCCCAACCTCTCCACTACTCCCTATTCACCACCATCACCCTTAAACCGACCTGCATCACCGACTGCAACATCTACCTGTGCCTTTCCATCCAACAAGTAAATCAGTCTGCCAGTAAGGTTGGCTGTCTTGTGGCTGGAGATGAACCTTTGAAACATGGCTTGCAGTTAAAGTGGCAGAGTCTTCAACCAAACATAAAATCTTTATCCATTATTCAAATTGTAGAACCATAAATACCCCAAAATCTGGAACAATAATGCTGCTACGAGACTAGATTAAGTGAAGTAAATGGAAGGGAGACACCAAACTCCCAGAATCTAAACAACATGCACTCTAAAAACAGTTTTTGAAAATGCTTTTGTAAATGTATTACTGATACAGAAGTAGCAAAATTCTATTTTTTTGAACAAAAATTGTCCTTGTGTTATTAGTTGGCCTGAAGCCACTGTGGACATGGTTTCATGGATCTATTATAAACTATAACATTGCAACTCCCTAGTCTAAGTCCATACAGTCCAAACAACCATCAACCAACCCAGTAGGGACCAGTCTTCAAAATGGTCTGTTTAGCTAATATTGATAAAGAAGACACCCCTTTCCCCTTAGACCAGCCCCTTGGGTCTGTCGGTGCGGGGTTTCAGACTCAGGAGCAGAAGAAGGGCAGCTTTAAATCTGTCTGAACCTGCTCCACCATTTGATAAGACCAGGTTAGTCTGATCCTGACATCACCTTTCCCTAGAACACTTGACCAAATGTACCCTTGGAGTTGTGCCCCCACCAGGAAGCTCAGCGCCCATCGTGCCAATGTAGGACTTCCACTTCCAGAAACCACTGGCACTCACTGAGCATGCAGGAGGAAGAAAGATCCGAGGGAACATTGCTGTTATCTATCAAAAATCCATCTCAACCTTGAATAAATTTTAATGACCCAGCCTCTACACTTCCTGAGGAAGAGAATTTCACATTCTCTGACAGAACAAAACCCTCTGCACCTCCAATAGAAAAGGAAAGCTTATTTTTAGATTATGTCCCCTGGTTCTGCCCTTTCCCTCCCAGAGAGAGACTCTCTTTCCCTCTCTGCCCCACTATTGCCAACCCCACCCCTAATTACAGCATTTCTCATTGTTCTAAATGGCAAGATGTAAAATGTTAATGTTCTAAACTCAATCAGTCCAACCTTTCCTCATAAGATGTCTTATTGCTTTGGTATGATTAAAAACACTGAACGGGTTTCAATAAATATAATTTTTCCATAAACCTTATGGAATATCGATCTATATGATATACCAAAGATAGTTACTAAACTATCTGGTGAGACGGTTTTGTATTATAAGCAGCAGCAATCCTTAGGATAAACAGTCGCAACATGGAAAACTCAAAATGGGCTCTAGCAACATGTTGTCAGATTATGAGGGCAATGATCAGCACCTCCAAGTCATGAATGTAAAGAGTTTGTTTTCACTTGATTCGATGAGTCTTTGCATTCCAAGGAGGACTCATCCACCCTAAAGTCCTAGGTGAAAGTGAGGACTGCAGATACTGGAGATTAAAGTCGATAGTGTAGTGCTGGAAAAGCGCCGCAGGTCAGGCAGGTCAGGTCACCCTAAGGACCTGATTAAACCAGAACAAGGATTGTGATACAATCCCTCCCAGGAATACGACAGAAAAGTAGACCACATTAAAGTGACACCCAGAAAATTGTTTCCACGCACACAGGTTGCACAAGATTTCAGTTATGTGTTAATTTTTACAGCAGTGTGCTTCATCGTTTCCCTCAGTTCAAAAACAGAATAAGAAGAAAACTCCTCTTTAAATTCATGGCTTTTGTTCATTAGTAACGGTTACTCTTTAAGTGCTTTACTTGAAAATAATGAAGAACCCCTCAGGTAAGAATCCATTTAGAGACTTCCATTGCAGTTCATGAGTTAATTACATTTTTTTAAACTCAGAGTCTTTACAGCTCATTAGTATTAGGAGAGAAGTCTACAGCACACAGAGTTTGTGATATGTAAATACATGCTGATGAATATTTACTTGTCTGTTTCCCAAGTCAATGCTTGATTACTTTCATCAAAGTGAACCAGCAGAGTAATGTTAGTCTTCAGTCTTTCAAGTGACAGGGCAAACATGGTTTTGTAAAAGTCAAAGATCAAAAGGTTTTATTAGTTCTAAATGAGGTCATTCCTTCCACCAACCATACAGCTTACCTCCCTTTTGAATCTTCACAGAAATAGAGAGAATAACTTGTGACAAAACAATTTGGACATTTACGCAAATGGATCTGAATTTATTTTCATTGATTTTAACCATTATACATACAAGTTCATTTCCTCACCTCTCCTAATATTGCTGCTACTCTAAGCCATGTGTCTTTATAACTGAGTAGGTGAGGGAGGTAATGAAGGCAATTCATGCACAACTCCTGTCTCAGTTAGCTGCAAAGCCGTGTAACATCGATCTTGTGGGGACACTCCATCAATTTCAATTTTCCTCACCCCTGCAGAGAAATACCTAAAAACATTTTTACATTTAGTACTTCTGTAGCTCTGATCACAAGAGAACAAACTCTATACATTGGTTACCCATGTTTATATTGTTAAAACTATCTCTTATCTTGACAACAGAATCAAAGACTTACAATTTTACTGGTCTGCAATTCTACCTTCCCGAGAAGGAAATCAGTCTGCATCCAGATTATAAGATGCAGAGGTGCTAAATGTAAAACTGCATTAAGATACCCAGCAGAGCGTAAACTCATATCTCAGCATAGGGAGTATTTCACAACACCACACCACTATTATAATGGAGTAGTTTTACTGCTTTAGTGAAACAACACTCCTATAATACGACATCAATACTGCCCAAGGGTTTTCATTGTGTTGTAGTGATATCACATTATAAATAGGCCAGCATAACTTCATCTACGCAGGGAATTTTCAATCTGCCTTTTGACTGAAAGGTTTAAGCAAGGAAACACCGAGCTATTAAATCTTACTCAATTGGAATGAGGTTTGCACAATTTAATTCCAACATTATCACCTACTTTGAAAAATAATTACAAAATAAATAAATATGACTTTAACCAGTTTTAATCTGTTTCTCAATTCCAACAGTTCACTGCTGGTAATACTGTGAGATTAGTAGGTTAGTAATGGGTCATCCCCTTTACGGCGCAGAATTGCTTTGGCTCCCTATGTAATGCCAGTTACCCCCTTTATATTACAGGGTGGAGTCGCAGTGCCAATGGGAATAGTCAAAACAGCCCTGTCCGCTTATTCTACTGTGTGCAAGGCAGCAGTGCCACCTTGTTTACCTGGGAGTACTACTGCTTCGCTGGGGCCAACCATTGATACCACTGCTGTAATTTGAAAGAGCTGTTGAGCTCAATGTATATTTTCTGATGAGAAAACATGTGGCTCTGAACTAGTTAGCCCCTGCAAGTTGGTTTGGGGATCATGATGTATTAAAAAGTCCACTTTTTTGACCGGAATGCAAGAACCTGCTGAGTTTAATGATTTGGAGGTGCCAGTGTTGGACTGGGGTATGCAAAGTTAAAAATCACGCAACACCAGGTTATAGACCAACAGGTTTAATTGGAAGCACTAACTTTCCGAGTGCTGCTCCTTAATCAGAAGGAGCAGTGCTCTGAAAGCTACTGCTTCCAAATAAACCTGTTGGACTATAACCTGGTGTTGTGTGATTTTTAACTTTGCTAATTTTAATGATTTCTGTCTGCTGCTTAGGCTACCTACACTGTTCTTTGACTGCATGCATTAACAGGAGGTCCAACATCGGCAGTACCTCTGAAGGCCGGTCTGAAATTCTTAAAGAGAAGATGTATTGTGGCTTCAGAAAGTGCATGTAAGCATTTTACAACCAAAGACTTAACTTGAAAAGTGGGAAAAATAGCTGAATGAGAGAGCGAGAGAGAAGGCCCCAGATTACTGGACACCGCACCAGAATTCTTATTGGAGGAGGTGGAAGGGAAAAATGCTGTACATCATAGGTGCTGAAAAATGTGTTGCTGGAAAAGCGCAGCAGGTCAGGCAGCATCCAAGGAGCAGGAGAATCGACGTTTCGGGCATAAGCCCTTCTTCAGGAATGAGGGAGGTGTGCCAAGCAGGCAGGGAGGAGGGACTTTGGGGAGGGGCGTTGGGAATGCGATAGGTGGAAGGAGGTCTATAATACAATCCCAATAAGGTGATCAACCCTTTCCTATTTTTCAGTTCCACCCATATAACTTCCCTGGATCTTTCCCAGGAGGGAACTCAGGAATATCCTCCCTAAGAACAGTTGCAATGCTATCCTTTATCAAAAATGCTACTCCCCCTCTTGTCTTGCCACTCTTTCTATTCTTCCAAAGCATCTGTGTCCCGTCCATCCATGAACCACGTCTCTGTAATTGCTATGATATCCCAGTCTTTCCTTGAAAAGAAATCTCTTATTTTTAGGCTGAACTGATTGCCTTAGATTTGAAGTCACACAATGATGTTGACTCTTAACTGTGTCTGAAGCAGTCTCGTAATAAACCCAGTTGGTTCACTACCACTTTTACCAGGGCAATTAGAGATGGTCAATAAGTGCTGATCTTGAAAGTCACCCCCAGATGCCATGATGAGTATAAAATAACTTCCAACTTTTATGAATGCATGCCATGATAATTTGGAATGGAAAAATATTATTGATAAAATGTGCTTGAGCAGGCTACAGAGTACCTGTAATTATTCAGTTTTAATGTCTATGCCATCCCTACACCGAAAGAGAATTTCTTTATCCTTGAGCTGTCTGAATCTTGATAGTTCTTAACTTTAACTGTTATCAATACAAAAAAGGTATTTAAACTGATTTGAGTTTAAGTGCTGGTTAGGGTTTTGAGAAGATTGTAATGGCTTGTTTCAATATATTGTGATCCCAGTTGATGGTAATATTGGATAAGTCATATCTTGTATGAATCAAAACAAATTGCTGGAAAAGCTCAGCAGGTCTGGCAGCATCTATAGAAAGAAATCAGAGTTAACGTTTCTGGCCGAGAGACCCTTCCTTAGTTTTGAAACTGTAGATAGATCATGAGTTTTATTTGTAGTTTGTTCCCTGTTGCGTGTGCCATAAAGTGTGTTTTAGTTCTTACATCTAGCAAAGAAGCTGCGAGTCAACTCTTAATAGAAATGTTTATTAATTTAACACAATTAACACTATATGCCTTCTCTTCATAGTGATTGGTCTCGAGTTACCGCTCCTACAGGTGGTGTTGTGATGATTCTTATACTTTGAAGTCTTTGCGCCCTTTTGGGGGGGGGTATTCAATGTCCATCAATAGATCGATCAGGTCCCAGTCACCCTGATCAATCAGATCCAACATGGTGTTGATATGTCAATGGCAGAGTGGTCCTTGTGCATCCATTCCTGGGGATGTTTGGAGCATGTGGGTCAGGTCCCCCTTTCCAAATAAGGCTGTGAGGCGCCCCTTCATCTGGTAAACAACTCCATGTTTCTGATTGTGCGGGGATGGCATTCAGGTCAATTCCATTCAATTCAAATTCAAGTGTATATTGTATTTTCTGCAGCTGCTGAGACAATTATGTCCTGTCTGTCTGTAGCTGCAACTTGTCTGTATTCTGCAGCTTGTTTTATTTCAGTGTCTTTGAGCACAGTCACTTTTGGCAAACCGCTTGCCTCAATTTCCCACCATGCCTCATTTATTGTCCATTTTTCATAAGTCCATCATTTTGAGCTGCCTGTCCATCCACAGGGTGGTCATTTACTGAAGAGATTCACACAAACTGTTCATGTACTTTTCAGAAAATAACACAAGTTTATTGAACTAACAAAAGGCTAAATGTGTATACATGAGACTTTGGAAAGATCTTAACATAAACAGCAAAAAGACATACCACCCCAGTATAATATCATTTCTATCTTGACTCTTTCTAATTTCTTATTTCACTGATGAGGTCACAAGGTTTTCTTTCGTGACTTTTTTTTCATTGACCAGATGAGATTCTCTCTGTTACGATCTATCCCTGAGATAAACAGATACGGGCTAATTTACTAATTTTTCCCAACTAAACTTTAAGAATAGCCCTGAGTACTTAAACTGCTAACTGGAAGTTTTAGGACTGCTTTCCAGCTTTGGAAGCCTGGACTGCCACAAACTAAACATCCCTTCTGAGATAAAACCATTTTTTTCATCTTCAGTCTGATTGTGGCCCCTAGTCTTTTCGTTTGCCATAAAGGTTTAACATTATAAACATTTAATCACTTAACTTCCCAGATAGTTTATGATTATTTATTAACATCTTGGATGATGGCAGAGAAAGTCATATATCCAAATTTGCTGATGACACAATGTTCGGTCCCACTGTAGACAGTGTTTAGATTTAGATTTATTGTCACATGCGTATAAAAATACAGTAAAAAGTGTTTTTTTTCCGCATGTCACACGCAACGTGTTGCCATGCTCTGAAACACTGAATATAATGCAAGATTTTAAAGCAGTAGTCCATCTTTCTCTGCTCTTAGGATAAAAGGCTGGCATAATATCGAGGGCCAACGGGCCTGTACTGTGCTGTACTGTTCTATATTCTTCTTGTTTCTCCTCCGTTTGCTGCTTGACAATGGCCGGAGTTTCAGAAACGGGCTCCTGGGTTTCTGTAACAGGCTCTTAGGTCTCTGTAACAGGCTCCTTGGGTCTTTGTAATGGGCTCCTGGGTCTCTGTAACGGGCTCCTTGGGTCTCTGTAATGGGCTCCTGGGCTCTCTGTAATGGGCTCCTGGCTCTCTGTAACGGGCTCCTTGGGTCTCTGTAATTGGCTCCTGGGTCTCTGTAATGGGTTCCTTGGGTCTCTGTAACAGACTCCTCGGGTCTCTGTAATGGGCTACAGGGTCTCTGTAACAGGCTCCGTGGGTCTCTGTAATTGACTCCTGGGTCTCTGTAATGGGCTCCTTGGGTCTCTGTAATGGGCTCCTGGGTCTCTGTAACAGGCTCCTTGGATCTCTGTAATTGGCTCCTGGGTCTCTGTAACAGTCTCCTTGGGTCTCTGTAATGGGCTCCTGGGTCTCTGTAACAGGCTCCTTGGGTCTCTGTAATTGGCTCCTGAATCTCTGTAATGGGTTCCTTGGGTCTCTGTAATTGGCTCCTGGGTCTCTGTAACAGTCTCCTTGGGTCTCTGTAATGGGCTCCTGTGTCTCTGTAACAGTCTCCTTGGGTCTCTGTAATTGGCTCCTGAATCTCTGTAATGGGTTCCTTGGATCTCTGTAATTGGCTCCTGGGTCTCTGTAACAGTCTCCTTGGGTCTCTGTAATGGGCTCCTGTGTCTCTGTAACAGTCTCCTTGGGTCTCTGTAATGGGGTCCTGTGTCTCTGTAACAGTCTCCTTGGGTCTCTGTAATGGGCTCCTAGATCTCTGTAACAGGCTCCTTGGGTCTCTGTAATTGGCTCCTGGGGTCTCTGTAATGGGTTCCTTGGATCTCTGTAATGGGCTCCTTGGGTCTCTGTAACAGACTCCTTGGAACTCTGTAACAGACTCCTTGGGTCTCTGTAATGGGCTCCTGGGGTCTCTGTAACGGGCTCTGGGGTCTATAAAACAGGCTCTGGGGTCTCTGTAATGGGCTCCGGTGTCTCTGTGTGGTCTCGGTTACAGGCCTCCATTGCTGTTGAATCCAAGACTGTTGCGGCCGAACTGGAGCCATGGGCCTCGGGGATGTGCAGGTTCCATCCTTCTGAAGTTACAAAGGGACATTGATAGGTTAGGGTGAATGAGTAAATCTATGGCTGATAGAGCTCAATATAAGCAAGTGTGAGGTCATTCATTTTTCACCAAAAAATGATAAATCACTGTCTTTTCTAAATGTTATGGTGTTAGATACAGCAGATGTCCAAAGAGATTTGGGAACTCCGGTGCTTTGATCTTTAAAATACTAGAACCAGGTACAGAGAAAAAAATCAGCAAAGCTTATGGAATGTTGGCCTTTACATTTAGAAGACAGGATTATAAGAATGAATAAGTTATGCTGTAGCCAAACAAAACCCTAGTTAGACTTCAGTTGGCATGTTGTGAGTTGATCTGGGCACCACACCGTTGGAGGGATAAATTGGTTTTATAGGGAGGTGAAGAAGTCATGTGAAGAAGTCATGTGATATGCTTAACTACATTGGTCAGTGCATTGAGTACAGGAGTTGGGATGTCATGTCATGGCTGTACAGGACATTGGTAAGGCCACTTATAGAATAAAACATTTAGTTATAGTCTCCCTGCCAAAGGAAAGATGTTGTTAAACTTGAAAGGGTTCAGAAAAAAATAACAAGGATATTGCTGGGATTGGAGGGTTTGAGCTACAAGGAGTGGCTGAATAGGGTGGTGTTTTTTTCCCTTGAGTGTTGGAGGCGGAGGGGGGACCTAATAGAGGTTTAAAATATCATGAGGGCCATGGATAGGGTGAGTAACCAAGTTCTTTCTCCCAGTGTTGGAGAGTCCGAAACTTGACAGCATAAGTTTACGGTGAGAGGGGAAAGATTTAGAAGGGTCTTGAGGGACTACTTTTTCATGCAGAGGGGGTGTATGTATGGAATGAGCTGCCAGAAGAAGTGGTGGAAGCACTTATACGATTATAACATTTACAGGGCATCTGGATGGGTATATGACTAGGAAGAGTTTAGGATATGGTCCAAAAGCTGGTAAATGGGACCAAATTTATATAGGATACCTGGGTGACATGGATGTGTTTCTGTGCAGTATAATTCTATGACTTCATTTTCAAGGAACTATGTACCTGTATCCCAAGGTCTCTTGTTCAGCAACACTCCCCAGGACCCTACCATTAACTGTATAAGCAGGTGCTGCCCTGGTTTGCCTTATCAAAATGCAACACCTCACATTTATCTGAATTAAACACCATCTGCCACTCCTTGGTCAAGTGACCCATCTGATCAAGGTCCCATTGTTGCCTGATTGGAGAGTTTGAGCAATAGGGAGATGCTTAATAGGCTGGGGCTTTCTTTCCTGGAGCATCAGTGGCTGAGGGGTGACCTTATAGAGATTTATAAAATCATGAAAGGCATGGATAGGGTGAATAGCCTTTTTCCTAGGGTAAGGGAGTCCAAAACTAGAGGGCATAGGTTTAGGATGAAAGGGGAAAGATTTAAAAATGACCAGAGAGGCAACCTTTTCATGCAGAGGATGGTGCATTTATGGTACTATCTGCCAGAGGAGGTGGTGGAGGTTGGTACAATTACAACATTTAAAAGGCATCTGGATGGGTAGACAAATAAATGGTTTTAGATGGATATGGGCCAAATGTTAGTAAATGGGACTAGATTAATTTAGGATTTGTGGTTGATAAGGACAAGTTGGACCGAAGGGTCTGTTTCCATGCTGTACATCTCAATGCAACTCAATGATTGAGGAGCACAGAAATAAGGAGAAACAGCCAGTGACGGGGGGCAGTGGAATTACTGGAGACTCGGGCCATTAAATCTGGGGATGTGAAGAGGCAGTCAAGCAAATTAGCAGCTTCAAAAATGCTGTGAAGAATTGAAAGCCAGAGGCTAGATCCTTGAAATTTTGAAAATACACTTGTATCTGATTTTGGAACTTTTTTTTCCTGAGGCAGATGCTGGAGAATGATAACGGGAAGTGATCAGAGATGGTCTTATGTTTGACTTATGTAATGAGAAATAGCTAGGTCAAGGGATGAATATGTATAGGTTAGGGTGTTTACATGGAGAGAGAGATTTCGGGTTGAGTATAAGAAGGCAGAGAACTCAGAATAGAACAGTTGAGGTGGATGTTGAAATCACATAAGATGAGAGTATAGTACAGAAACTACGGCAGAAAGCAGAGAAGACATCTTGGGAGACAACTTTTAAGTTCAAAGGAGGAAAAGTACCAAACATTCAGATATCAGGACAAGGTAAGATTTACTGATAAGCACCACACCATCAGAACAGATTTGATGGGTAAAGGGATGAACAACATAGCCAGGCATGGAGGCTACACTTAAACTGAGGTTCCAACACTCCTCAGTTATACTTTTTGTGAAGACCATGACATTGATGCAATTGTCCACAATTAGCCCAGGGTCCTTTTTCATACGGTTATTTCCTATTGCCCTCCAAATCTGCCCTCATCCACCTCACTTTCAAAAACCAATCAAAGACCTTGAATGTGTGATCACTTCCGGTCAGTGACATTATCTGGAAACGTATCGTCAGTTTCCCCTTGTGCACCAGTCAAATCCAGCTCTTTTTCACCAACATCGTCACTATCTTCACAAGCAGAAATTTCCTTCAAGTAAACTTTGGTAAAGTAAAAGCATTGACTTTAATCAATTCTAATCAAACTGTTTGCAGATGTCATGGCACAACTCTGGAGCAGATTGAGCATGAATGTCAGTCTTCATGCTCAGAGACAGGGACATTACCACTATGCCACAAGATCCCAAGAGGCCATTGACTGGAATATCTTTAATCAACCTGTTCAGAGATGCACACCTTTGGAGCAGTGGAACTTGAAGCACACCATCACAATCTCCATTCACCTGTCACCAATTCCTTTCTTCGCCATGACAATGTCCTAAATAAAAACATGCAACCTCTGCTTTATACTTTATCCTGGCATAAGCTTTCTGCCACATATCTGTGCATTCATTAAGACTGATTCCTGTACTATGGCGTTTAATTCAGATAAATATGGAGTTTAATTCAGATAAATGTGAGGTGCTGCATTTGGGAAAGCAAATCTTAGCAGGACTTATACAGATAATGGTAAGGTCCTAGGGAGTGTTGCTGAACAAAGAGACCTTGGAGTGCAGGTTCATAGCTCCTTGAAAGTGGAGTCACAGGTAGATAGGGTAGTGAAGAAGGCATTTGATATGCTTTCCTTTATTGGTGAGAGTATTGAGTACAGGAGCTGGGAGGTCATGTTGAAAGCTGTACAGGACATTAATTAAGCCACTGTTGGAATATTGCATGCAATTCTGGTCTCCTTCCTACTGGAAAGATGTTGTGAAACTTCAAAGGGTTCAGAAAAGATTTACAAGGATGTTGCCAGGATTGGAGGATTTGAGATATAGGGAGAGGCTGAACAGGCTGGGGCTGTTTTCCCTGGAGCGTCGGAGGCTGAGGGGTGACCTTATAGAGGTTTACAAAATTATGAGGGGCATGGATAGGATAAATAGGCAAAGTCTTTTCCCTGGGATGGGGGAGTCCAAAACTAGAGTGCATAGGTTAGGGTGAGATGGAAAAGATTTAAAAGGCATCTGGATGGGTATATGAATAGGAAGGGTTTGGAGGGATATGGGCCGGGTACTGGTAGGTGGGACTAGATTGGGTTGGGATATCTAGTCAGCGTGGAAGGGTTGGACCAAAGGGTCTGTTTCCATGCTGTACATCTCTATGACTCTATATGCCTATGCAAAAGTAAATCTCGTAAAATTAACATGTTTATAGTTTGTAAGCAAATGTATCAGCTTATTGAATATACTTCACATAACAGTTGAGCTTAGATGTTCAGAAATCAAAGCTAAAACTTTCAGGCCCCAAGTATAATCCAGGAAATGCTCTGGAAGGTTGAGTACATGAAAATCATAAAAATTGTCCAAGTACACTTTGGCATATTCATGGCATGGTGAGATTCTTTAAATTTCCTGGTCTGACAGCATGAAAACACAGAGAACATCTTTCAATTGAATGAATTGCTCATGCTTTTGGTCATTTCAATTCCAATCTGTTCTGCACATATTCCTTAAAAGATGAAAACTAATAGTGACATCTTATCACACAATGAACGAGGAAAATAACAACTGCCAACAGTTGAAATGAAATGTAAGTGTACTTTTCAGTTGATAAAGCCATAGTTGTTTTTGGCTTTTACTCAATATTTTGTTTTTATTGTTATTTCATGTTGTGGGAGTCCAGAGGCAGGTTCAGTCAATAATTGCTGAGTAAGATAACCCTACAAAAGAGGAAATAAATACCATAAATTCCACTCCAGAAAAGGTAATAGGGAAACTAATGGGGCTAAAGGTCTGCTGATGTGTTGCATCATTAGCTATTAAATAAAGTAGCTACAGAGATGCTGATACAGTGGGAGCGATCTTCCAAGAAGTCTTACATTCTAAAAAAAAAGTCCCAGGGAATTAGAAAATTACCAGTATAACAAAGTTATTTAAGGCAAGGAGACATTAAGCACCCATCTACAGGATGGTTAGCTTAACATCTGTTATTGGGAAAATATTAGAGTCTATTATTAAAGATGAAGAATTTTCTTCATGCAAAATCGCTCCGTATTGGATTACCTCCTCGCCCACCAGGGCGGTGTTTGCCCTATAATACAGGACAAATGTGTCATGAGTCTGGACAATGTCACCGCTAATGTCACTCACTATGTCCACAAGGTAAATGAACAATTAGGGTCTATAAAGGAGGGCAAGGGATGGGCCAGATGGGGAGACTGGGGGCTCGGAGGGTGGAAAGACTGGCTAGTTAACATGGCTATTTACGTAGAGGTAATTATAATAGGAATCTTCCTTGGGAATAGCTGTTCTGAAAATGCATCTTACATCAAATGCTAGACTTCATGCAGGGAATATTGCCATCAGGACGGGCTTTGGTGACCCGAGACTCACCTATTGAGGATTTAAATGATGACAGCACTGAGGTTGACTCCTATGCCATTGGTTATCACGAAATGATAAAAGGAGGGAATGAGAATGTGTATAGGGTATAAGCAGCTGAAAATGTGTTGCTGGAAAAGCGCAGCACGTCAGGCAGCATCCAAGGAGCAGGAGAATCGACGTTTCGGGCATGAGCCCTTCTTCAGGAATCTTTACAGATTCCTGAAGAAGGGCTCATGCCCGAAACGTCGATTCTCCTGCTCCTTGGATGCTGCCTGACGTGCTGTGTTTTTCCAGCAACACATTTTCAGCTCTGATCTCCAGCATCTGCAGTCCTCACTTTCTCCTATAGGGTATAAGCAGACAAGGAAAGGGTTACATTCTGAGTTCTGTGAATCAAGAGTTCAGCTGAGTGCAGGCAGGGAAAGGGTAAAGTTCTGAGTTTTGTGAAACAAGAGATTCAGCTGAGCATGACTCAGCTCAGATAAGAACTTACAGTTAACAATGGAGTGCTGGAGGCAAGGGTAATTGGTCAACAAGGTGGAAAAGTATTCATTATGTAGAGCCATTTAACAGTATTGAAAGCATTCAGTATGCAAGATCAGCTAACAAGGGGAAAATTATCCATTGTATGAGTCTAGTTAATAAGTTGAAGAACACCCATTATATAACAGGAAAGAGCATGGCCTCTGCTATTGATACTCATTGATTGTAACGGTCACCCTATTAATATGTATGTTGCCTTATCTGGATGCTCCTCCCTGTAAAATGACTATATAGTTCATTGAGGAACTGCTGTTCCAGAGAAGAGCGTGAACTGAGGAATTTACAAGAGCAAGGGGGTGTGATGGATGGCAGTTATAGGAAGGGAGAAAAGTCGCAGATACAGTCACATAGATGGGTTAATTCTAGGAGAGGTAAGAGAGGTAGGCAGGTAGTGCAGGATTCTGGATCAGTGGTGCTGGAAGAGCACAGCAATTCAGGCAGCATCCGAGGACAGGCAAAATCGACATTTCGGGCAAAAGCCCTTCATCAGGAATAAAGGCAGAGAGCCTGAAGCGTGGAGAGATAAGCTAGAGGAGGGTGAGGGTGGGGATAGAGTAGCATAGAGTACAATAGGTCAGTGGGGGAGGAGATGGCAAAATCGACATTTCGGGCAAAAGCCCTTCATCAGGAATAAAGGCAGAGAGCCTGAAGCGTGGAGAGATAAGCTAGAGGAGGGTGAGGGTGGGGATAGAGTAGCATAGAGTACAATAGGTCAGTGGGGGAGGAGATGAAGGTGATAGGTCAGGGAGGAGAGGGTGGAGTGGATAGGTGGAAAAGGAGCTGGGCAGGTCGGACAAGTCCGGACAGGTCAGGGATCGAGTTGCTGGAGGTTAGAAGCTAGGATGAGGTGGGGGAAGGGGAAATGAGGAAACTGTTGAAATCCACATTGATGCCCTGGGGTTGAAGTGTTCCGAGGCAGAAGATGAGGCGTTCTTCTTCCATGCGTCTGGTGCCTCCTAGCTTTAGGGAACATCTCCGAGACACCCACACCAATCAACCAAATCGCCCAGTGGCCCAACATTTCAACTCCCCCTCCCACTCTGCAGAGGATATGGAGGTGCTGGGCCTCCTCCACCACCGCTCCCTCACCACCAGACGCCTGGAGGAAAAACGCCTCATCTTCCGCCTCGGAACACTTCAACCCCAGGGCATCAATGTGAATTTCAACAGCTTCCTCATTATTCCTTCCCCCACCTCATCCTAGTTTCAAACTTCCAGCTACACACTGTCGCCTTGACCTGTCTGGACTTGTCCGACCTGCCCAGCTCCTTCTCCACCTATCCACTCCACCCTCTCTTCCCTGACCTATCACCTTCATCTCCTTCCCCACAGACCTATTGTACTCTATGCTACTCTATCCCCACCCCCACCCTCCTCTAGCTTATCTCTCCACGCTTCAGGCTCTCTGCCTTTATTCCTGAAACGTCGATTTTGCCTGTCCTCGGATGCTGCCCGAATTGCTGT
>NC_057714.1:7468650-7511450 GCF_004010195.1 Chiloscyllium plagiosum | reverse complement strand
TTGGGGCAGAGGGATTGGAGGGCTGCGCGTTGTGAGGGTGAGAGGTTGGATTGGGGGAGGGGGGTCGACAGGTTGAGGCGGTTAATGTCCCGGCAGCAGTTGGAAATGAAGAGGTCGAGGGCAGGTAATAGACCAGCACGGGGTGTCCAGGTGGATGCAGTGTGTTGGAGGTGGGCGAAGGGGTCCTCGGAAGATGGGTGGGAATCCTGATTGAGAAAGTAAGCTGCAGGAGTCTTCTGTGACTATCCCCATTTCAAACAAGTATGCTGTTTTGGAAAATGTAGAGGGTGCTGGATTCTCTGGGGAATGTAGTACAAACAGCCAAGTTTCTGGTATTGAGACTTACTCTAATGCGATGAGGAGTACGTTGGGTTCCAAGAGATCAATTGTGTTCAGGGATTCTCTAGTCAGAGGTACAGACAGACGTTTCTGTGGCCAGCAGTGAAAAATCAGAATGGTGTGTTGCTTCCCTGGTGCCAGGATCAAGGATGTCTCAGAGAGGGTGCAGAATGTCCTCAAGGGGGAGAGGGGCCAGCAAAAAGTCATTGTCCACATTGGAACGGAAAAGGATGAGATTCTGAAGGGGGATTATGGAGAGTTAGGCAAGAATTTAAAAAGGAGGCCCTCGAGAGTAGTAACATCTGGATTACTCCCAGTGGTACAAGCTAGTGAGGATAGAGCAGATGAATGCATGGCTGAGGAGTTGGTGTATGGGAGAAGAATTCACATTTTTGGATCATTGGAATCTCTTCTGGGGTAGAAGCGACCTGTACAAGAAGGACGGATTGCACCTGAATTGGAAGGGGACTAATATATTGGCAGGGAGATTTGCTAGAGCGGCTCAGTAAACTAGTAAGGTGGGGGGAATGGGACCCAGGGAGATAGTGAGGAAAGAGATCAATCTGAGACTAGTACAGTTGGTAAAAGAAGCAAGTCAAACAGTCAGGGCAGGCAGGGGCAAAGCAGAGACCGAAGTAGGACTGATAAATTAAACTGCATTTATTTCAATGCAAGGAGTCTAACAGGGAAGGCAGATGAACTCAGTGTATGGTTAGGAACATGGGACTGGGATATCATAGCAATTACAGAAACATGGCTCAGGGATGGGCAGGACTGGCAGCTTAATATTCCAGGATACAAATGCTACAGGAAGGATAGAAAGGGAGGCAGGAGAGGAGGGAGAGTGGCATTTTTGATAAGGGATAGCATTACAGCTGTGCTGAGGGAGGATATTCCCGGAAATACATTCAAGGAATTTATTTGGGTGGAACTGAGGAATAAGAAAGGAATGATCACCTTCCTTGGGTGATTGTATTATAGACCCCCTAATAGACAGAGGGAAATTGAGAAACAGATGTGGAAGGAGATCTCATTTATCTGTAAGAATAATCAGGTGGTTATGATAGGGGATTTTAACTGTCCAAACATAGACTGGGACTGCCAGAGTGTTAAGGGTTTAGATGGAGAGGGATTTGTTAAGCATGTACAAAAACATTTTCTGATTCAGTATGTGGATGTACCTACTACGGAAGGTGCAAAACTTGGCCTATTATAGAGTCATAGAGATGTACAGCATGGAAAGAGACCCTTTGGTCTAACTCATCCATGCTGACCAGATATCCCAAACCAATCTAGTCCCGCCTGCCAGCATCTGACCCATATCCCTCCTAACCCTTCCTATTCATATACCCATCCAAATGCCTCTTAAATGTTTCAATTGTACCAGCCTCCACCACTTCCTCTGCCAGCTCATTCCATACTTGTACCACCTCTGTATGAAAAACTTGCCCCTTAGGTCTCTTTTATATCTTTCCCCTCTCACCCTAAATCTATGCCCTCTAGTTCTGGACTCCCCGACCCCAGGAAAAATACTTTGTCTATTTACCTTATCCATGCCACTCAATTTTGTAAACCTCTATAAGGTCACCCCTCAGCCTCCGACGCTCCAGGGAAAACAGCTCCAGCCTGTTCAGCATCTCCTTATAGCTCAAATCCTCCAACCCTGGCAACATCCTGGTAAATCTTTTCTGAGGAGAAAGTGAGGACTGCAGATGCTGGAGATCAGAGCTGAAAATGTGTTGCTGGAAAAGCGCAGCAGGTCAGGCAGCATCCAAGGAACAGGAGAATCGACGCTTCGGGCATAAGCCCTTCATCAGGAACCCTTTCAAGTTTCACAACATCTTTCTGATAGGAAGGAGACCAGAATTGCACGCAATATTCCAACAGTGGCCTAACCAATGTCCTGTACAGCCACAACATGACCTCCCAACTCCTGTACTCAATACTCTCACCAATAAAGAAAAGCATACCAAACGCCTTCTTCATTATCCTATCTACCTGCACTCTAAGGTCTCTTTGTTCAGCAACACTCCCTAGGACCTTACCATTAAGTGTATAAGTCCTGCTAAGATTTGCTTTCCCAAAATGCAGCACCTCGCATTTATCTGAATTAAACTCCATCTGCCACTTCTCAGCCCATTGGCCCATCTGGTCAAGCTCCTGTTGTAATTTGATGTAACCCTCTTCGCTGTCCACTACACCTGCAATTTTGGTGTCATCTGCAAATTTATTAACTGTACCTCTTATGCTCGCATCCAAATCATTTATGTAAATGACAAAAAGTAGAGGACCCAGCACCGATCCTTGTGGCACTCCACTGGTCACAGGCCTCCAGTCTGAAAAACAACCCTCCACCACCATCCTCTGTCTTCTACCTTTGAATTCTTGGGAAATAAGGCAGGATAGATGACTGAGGTGTCAGTGGGGGAGCACTTTGGGGCAAGCGACCACAATTCTATTAGTTTTAAAATAGTGATGGAAAAAGATGGACCAGATCTAAAAGTTGAAGTTCTAGATTGGAGGAAGGCCAATTTTGACAGTATTAAGCAAGAACTTTCAAAAACTGATTGGGACAGATGTTCGCAGGTAAAAGGACAGCTGGAAAATGGGAAGTCTTCAGAAATGAGATAACGAGAGTGCAGAGACAGTATATTCCTTTCACTCCCTGTTAGGGTAAAAGGAAAAGCTAGTAGGTATAAAGAATGCTCGATAACTAAAGAAATTGAGGGTTTGGTTAAGGAAAAATATCATGTCAGGTATAGATAGGATAGATCAAGTGAATCCTTGGAAGACTTTAAAGGCCGTAGGGGTATACTTAAGAGGGAAATCAGGAGGGCAAAAAGGGGACAAGAGATAGCTTTAGCAAATAAGGAGAATCCGAAGGGTTTTACAAATACATTAAGGACAAAAGAATAACAAGGGAGAGAATAGGGCCTCTCAAAGATAAGCAAGTTGGCTTTAGTGTGGAACCGCAGAAAATGAGAAGATGGGCAGCACAGTGGTTAGCACTGCTACCTCACAGGGCCAGAGTTCAATTCCCGCCTCAGGCGATTGACTGTGAAAACTCCACACATTCTCCCAGTGTCTGCATAGGTTTCCCCCGGGTGCTCCGGTTTCCGCCCACAGTCCAAAGATGAATTGGCCATGCTAAATTACCCGTAATGTTAGGTGTAGGGGTATGTGTGGGTTGCGCTTCGGCGGGTCGGTGTAGACTTGTTGGGCCGAAGGGCCTGTTTCCACACTGTAAGTAATCTAATCTAAATGAGTATTTTATATCAGTGTTTACTGTGGAAGAGGACATGGAAAATATAGAATATTGGGAAGTAGATGGTGACATCTTGAAAAATGTCCATATTACAGAGGAGGAAGTACTGGATATCTTGAAACACATAAAAGTGGAGAAATCTCCAGGACCTGATGAGGTGTACCCGAGAACTCTTTGGGAAGCTAGGGAAGTAATTGTTGGGCCTCTTGCTGAGATATTTGTATCATCAATAGTCACATGTGAGGTGGCAGAAGACTGGAGGTTGACTAACATGGTGCCACTGTTTAAGAAGGGTGATAAGGACAAGCCAGGGAACTATAGACCGGTGAGCCTGACCTCGGTGGTGGGCAAGTTGTTGGAGGGAATCCTGAGGGACAGGATGTACATGTATTTGGAAAGGCAAGGACTGATTAGGGATAGTCAACATGGCTTTGTGCATGGGAAATCATGTCTCACAAACTTGATTGAGTTTTGTGAAGAAGTAACAAAGAGAATTGATGAGGGCAGAGCAGGAGATGTGATCGATATGGACTTCAGTAAGGCATTCGACAAGGTTCCCCATGGGAGACTAGTTAGCAAGGTTAGATCTCATGGAATACAGGGAGAACTGGCCATTTGGATACAGAACTGGCTCGAAGGTAGAAGACTGAGGGTAGTGGTGGAGGGTTATTTTTCAGATTAAAGTCCTGTGACCAGTGGAGTGCCACAAGGATTGGTGCTGGGTCCACTACATTTCGTCATTTATATAAATGATTAGGATGTGAGCATATGAGGTATAGTTGGTGAGTTTGCAGATGACACCAAAATTGGAGATGTAGTGGACAGCAAAGAAGGTTACCTCGGATTGCAACGGGATCTTATCAGATAAGCCAATGGGCTGAGGAGTGCCAGATGGAGTTTAATTCAAATAAATGCGAAGTGCTGCAACTTGGGAAAGAAAAACCTTGCAGGACTTATACACTTAATGGTAAGGTCCTAGGGAGTGTTGCTGATCAAAGAGCCCTTGAAGTGCAGGTTCATAGCTCCTTGAAAGTGGAGTCGGAGGTAGATAGGATAGTGAAGAAGGCGTTTGGCATGCTTTCCTTTACTGGTCAGAGTATTGAGTACAGGAGTTGGGAGGTCATGTTGCAGCTGTACAGGTCATTGGTTAGGCCACTGTTGGAATATTGCGTGCAATTCTGGTCTCCTTCTTATATTGTGAAACTTGAAAGGGTTCAGAAAAGATTTAAGGATGTTGCCAGGGTTGGAGGATTTGAGCTACAGGGAGAGGTTGAATAGACTAGGACTGTTTCCCTGGAGCATTGCAGAGTGAGGGGTGGCCTTATAGAGGTTTATAAAATTATGAGGAGCATGGATAGGGTAAATAGACAAGATCTTTTCCCTGAAGTGGGCGGGCGGGGGGTCCAGAACGAGAGGACATAGGTTTAGGGTGAGGGAAAAGATATAAAAGAGACCTAAGGGGCAACTTTTTCATGCAGAGGGTGGTGCATGTGTGGAATGGGCTGCCAGAGGAACTGGTGGAGGCTGGTACAATTGCAACTGGATGGGTATATGAATAGGAAGGGTTTGGAGGGATATGGCCAGGAACTGGCAGGTGGGACTAGATTGGGTTGGGATATCTGGTCTGCATGGACGAGTTGGGCCAAAGGGTCTACTTCCACGCTGTACATCTCTATGACTCTATGTAATAGCAGACCATTTAAAAAGACATAATATAATCAAGTAGAGTCAGCATGGCTTCATGCCTGACACATTTTAAGAATTGTTTAGGAGGTAACAAGCAGGGTAGATAAAGGGGAAATCAGTAGATACGATATATGTGGATTTCCAAAAGATGTTTGATAAGGCTCTGCACTTTAGACAACTTAATAATATGAAAGACCAGATGGAGTTTGGAGTAATATGGATAGAGGACTGGCTAACCAGCAAACGACAAAGACTTGGGATAAGGGAAGCATTTTCAGAAAGGCATCTTTCTACTAGTGGAGGGATCACTGATGGTGCCACAATTGATTACAATATATGACTTGGGTGAGGGTAGTGAATGTTACTTAGCCAAGTTTGCAGATGACACAAAAGTACTGTTGAGGCGAGTGGTGGGCAAGACACAGTCTAGAGTTTACAGTCTAGACAGATTAAATGAGTGGGCAAAAACTTGGCAGATAGCATATAATATGGAAAAATGTGAAGAATAGAGGCAATACTTATTACTTAAATGGAGAAAAACTGCAGAAAACTGTAGCAGATGAATTTGGGAGTCCTCATGCATAAATCATGAGAAGCTGGCAAATAAGATCGTAAGGTAATAGGGATGGCAAGTGGAATGTTGGCTTTATTTCAAAGAGAGGGGAACATAAAAATAGACAGCCTTTGCCAGAACTATGCAAGGCACTGGTTAGACCATATCTAAAATACTGAAAGGTTTTAGTCCACATTAGGTAGTGGTTAGCACTGCTCCCTCACAGTGCCAGGGACCCGGGTTCAGTTCCAGCCTTGGCTGACTGACTGTATGGAGTTTGTATATTCTCCCCATGTCTGTGCGGGTTTTATCCAGGTGCTCCAGTTGCCTCCCACAGTCACAAAGATATGTAGGTTAGGTGGATTAGCTATGCTAAATTACCCGTAGTGTCCAGGGATGTGCAGGTTGGGTGGATTGGCCATGGGAAACGTAGGCTTACAGGGATGTGGGGAGTGGGTTGGTCTGGGTGGGACGCTCTTCAGAAGGTTGGTGTGGACTAGATGAACTGAATAGCTGAAAATGTGTTGCTGGAAAAGCGCAGCGGGTCAGGCAGCATCCAAGGAGCAGGAGAATCGACGTTTCGGTCATGAGTCCTTCTTCAGGTGAACTGAATAGCCTATTTCTATACTTCGGGATTCTATGAACTTACCTAAGGAATGATATACTGTCATTGGAGGCAATCCAGAGAAGGTTCACTAAATCAATTCGAAGTAAGAAGGATATTTTCTTAGGACAAGAGGTTTAATAGGTTGGGCTAGTACTCATTTGATTTCAGAAGAATAAAAGATTGATCTATTGAACCATGAAAAATTCTGTGGAGGCTTCACAGGGTAGATGCGGAGAGGGTTCTACATGGGTTAGAGTCTAGGACCAAAGGGCTTCATGACAACGTGAAGAATCACCCAATTAGTTCAGAGAGAGGAGGAATTTCTTCTCAGAGAGGTAATAAATCTGCAGAATTGTTTCCTTCATAGTGCAAAGGATGCTCTGTCACTAATTATATTTAAGGCAGTGATAGATAGGTTTTTCCAAGAGTTACAAAGAAAAGGCAGGATAATAATGTTGAAGATTATCAGATCAGCCACAATCTCATTGAAAGGTAGGATAGACTCAAATGGGCCAAATGGCCTACTGCTGCTTCACATCTTGTGATCTTATGGCCTAACTTAAGCACACATCAACAACTCAAAATAAAATTCACGTAAAATTTTGGCTAGAGTTGATTGGGAGCAGATACTTTCAGCTAAATCTGATTCAGAGCAATAGAATGTATAGGGAGAGTACAGGGTCAACATATTCCAATAAATAAAAAGGGTGGGACTATCAAATCTTGTGAACCCTAGATATCAAGCATTGATGAAGAATGAGGGAGGTTTATGGCAGATAACAAGGTCTGAAAACAGCAGAAGCCCTCAAGGAGTATTGAATGTGCAAGAGGGAACGTAAAAAGGAGATTGGGAGAGCTATGAAAGCACACTGGCAGGCAAAGCAAAATCTTAAATTGTTTTATAGGTACATTAAGGGTAAAAGGATAACCAGGGCCTATAAAGGTAATTTGCGTTTGGAGTCAGAGGATATATGTAGGGCTTTAAATGAACACTTTGCTTTGGTGTTTAGTAGCAAGAGGAGAGACCTGAGTACAGAAATCATGAGGAAGGTCTATAATACAATTATAGAAATTAGAACCTCCTCTCTGCCTTTGCTAAGTGCCTCCAATGACAGTATATCATTCCTTAGGTAAGTTCATAGAATCCCGAAGTATAGAAATAGGCTATTCAGTTCACCTGAAAAAGGGCCTGTGCCCGAAACGTCGAATCTCCTGTTCCCTGGATGCTGCCTGACCTGCTGTGCTGTTCCAGCAATAAAGTTTCAACTAAGTGTCAAACAGGCCTAATAGTAGATAAATCTCCAAGGCCAGATGAAATGTATCCCAGATTGTTGAATGAAGCTCAGGAGGAAATAGCAGAGACACTTGCAAGAACTTTCAATTCTTTTTTAGCCGCAAGAGAGCAGCAGGTGGATTGGAGGACAGCCAATCTGGTACCATTATTCAAGAAGGAAGCTAGAGATAAACCAGGAAACTACAGGACAGTCAGTCTGACCTTGATGGTGGGGAGACTATCGGAAGCAATTCAAGAGACAGATTTATTCTGCAGTTGGCATGGCAGGGACCCCACCACCAGGGATATATTTCCCTCCCCACCCCTCTCCGCCTTCCGCAAAGACCGTTCCCTCCGTGACTACCTGGTCAGGTCCACGCCCCCCTACGACCCACCCTCCCATCCTGGCACCTTCCCCTGCCACCGCAGGAACTGTAAAACCTGTGCCCACACCTCCTCCCTCACCTCCATCCAAGGCCCTAAAGGAGCCTTCCACATCCATCAAAGTTTTACCTGCACATCCACTCATATCATTTATTGTATCCGTTGCTCCCGATGTGGTCTCCTCTACATTGGGGAGACTGGACGCCTCCTAGCAGAGCGCTTTAGGGAACATCTCCAAGACACCCGCACCAATCAACCAAATCGCCCCGTGGCTCAATATTTCAACTCCCCCTCCCACTCTGCCGAGGATATGGAGGTGCTGGGCCTCCTACACCGCCGCTCCCTCACCACCAAACGCCTGGAGGAAGAACGCCTCATCTTCCGCCTCGGAACACTTCAACCCCAGGGCATCAATGTGGATTTCAACAGCTTCCTCATTTCCCCTTCCCCCACCTCATCCTAGTTTGAAGGGGATGTGAGGAAAAACATTTTCACACGGAAGTTGGTGTGACTCTGGAACTCATTGCCCATAAGGATTGAGGAAGAAACCTTCATAAAATTTAAGAAATATTTAGAGGTGCACTTGTGATATTAAGGCATACAAGGCCATGGGCCAAGAACCAGAACACTGGATTAGCATAGTTCCTTGCAAATGGAATAGCAAGTAGATAGGATGGTGAAGAAGCATTTGGAACTTGCCTTCATTGGGCAGAGCATTGAACGTTGGAGATGGGATGTCATGTTGCGACTGTACAGGACATTGATGAGGCCATTTTTGGAATACTGCATACAATTCTGGTTGGTCTTCTATAGGAAAGATGTTGCTAAAGATGGGAGGGTACAGAAAAGATTTACAAGGATGTTATAGGGAGAGGCTGAATAGGCTAGGACTTTTTCCCCTGGAGCATTGGAAACTCAGGGATGACCTTATAGAGATTTAGAAAATAGTGAGGGGCATGGAAAGGGTGAATAGTCAAGATCTTTTTCCTAGGGTGGGGGGAGTCCAAAACTAGAGGGCAAAGGTTTATGGTGATTATGGAAAGATTTAAAAAGGACCTGAGAGGTAACTTTTCACGCAGAGGGTGGTGCGTGTATGGAATGAACTACCTGAGCAAGTGATGGAAGCAGGTATAATTACAACATTTAAAAGGTGAGGGCCTATGGTGTTAGAGGTGAGCTACTGGTATGGATTGAGGATTGGCTGTCTGACAGAAGGCAGAGAGTTGGGATAAAAGGTTCTTTTTCGGAATGGTAGCTGGTGACAAGCGGTGTCCCACAGGGTTCAGTGTTGGGGCCGCAGCTGTTCACATTATATATTAATGATCTGGATGAAGGGACTGGGGGCATTCTAGCGAAGTTTGCCGATGATACAAAGTTAGGTGGACAGGCAGGTAGTACTGAGGAAGTGGGGAGGCTGCAGAAGGATCTAGACAGTTTGGAGGAGTGGTCCAGGAAATGGCTGATGGAATTCAATGTGAGCAAATGCGAGGTCTTGCACTTTGGAAAAAAAGAATACAAGCATGGACTACTTTCTAAACGGTGAGAAAATTCATAAAGCCAAAGTACAAAGGGATCTGAGAGTGCTCGTTGAGGATTCTCTAAATGTAAACATGCAGGTTAGGTCATTGTATTCATTGGAGTTTAGAAGATTAATGGGAGATCTAATAGAAACTTACAAGGTAGTACATGGCTTGGAGAGGGTGGACACTAGGAAATTGTTTCCGTTAGGCGAGGAGACGAGGACCCGTGGACACAGCCTTAGAATTAGAGGGGGTAAATTCAGAACAGAAATGCGGAGACATTTCTTCAGCCAGAGAGCGGTGAGCCTGTGGAATTCATTGCCGCAGAGTGCAGTGGAGGCCGGGACGCTAAATGTTTTCAAGGCAGAAATTGATAAATTCTTGATGTCACAAGGAATTAAGGGCTACGGGGAGAACGTGGGTAAGTGGAGTTGAAATGCCCATCAGCCATGATTGAAAGGCGGAGTGGACTTGATGGGCCGAATGGCCTTACTTCCACTCCTATGTCTTATGGTCTTAAAATGGGTGTAGGAATAGGAAGAGAGGGACATGGGCCAATGCTGACAAATGGGACGACATCAGATTGGGATGTCTGGTCAGCGGGGATGGATCAAAGTGTCTGTTTCAATGCAATGTAACTCTATGACTCTAATAGATAAGTGTTGTTTCTGACCATCACAGACACACTGACC
Organism: Chiloscyllium plagiosum; assembly: GCF_004010195.1. Lineage (NCBI taxonomy): Eukaryota > Metazoa > Chordata > Chondrichthyes > Orectolobiformes > Hemiscylliidae > Chiloscyllium > Chiloscyllium plagiosum. The sequence continues at coordinate 7,501,131 of NC_057714.1, read as the reverse complement.
CAAAGGGTCTTTTTCTGTGCTACAGACCTCTGAGACTCCATGACTAGAACCAATATCAGTTAGACAACTCCCTGTATGCTGTTGAAACTTTTAAAATGGCAAAGCACACAAAATGCATGGAAGTGTAACAACAGCTGCGAGGAATAACATAGCAACTAACTTGTAGGCACTTGATGGTGCTTATAAATAGCACTGTAGTGAGCTGTTTTTATTCATTCATGGATGTTGGTTTTGCTGGCTTGGCCAACATTTAATGCCCAACCCTCACTGTCCTTGAAAAGGTGGTAATGATCTGCATTCTTGAACCTCTTCAGTTTACTTGACATAGGTAGACAAACAATGCCATTACCAAAGGATCTGTGATTGAGCTCATTAGAGCAAAGAGGACAAGAGAAGATTTGACAGAGGTAGTCAAAATCCAGGAGTATTGATTGGTCATGGGTTAGGAAAATTGGTAAAAGAAAATCTGGCATGTTAATACTTTTTATGAATGTATTGATCTGGAATGAATTGCATGAAAAATAGCACATTCAGAAGTAACTTTCAAAGGGGAAGTGGATATTTTCCATTCTTTCAGGGGACGTGGGCCATTGCTGATTGGGCCAGCATTTATTGTCCATCCCCCATGAAGTGCTGATGCGGTCATTGAGTACAGGGATTCCCGTGTTGCTGTTAGGAATTTAACCCAGCAGCAATAAAGGATGAAAATATTTCCAAGTCAAGTTGCTGAGTGGTTTGGAGAGGAACGTAGTGGTGGCATTCCCATATAACTGCTACCTTTGTCCTTCTAGATGGCAGTGGGCATAGATTTGCAAAGTGATGTTAAGGAGTCTTGGTAAATATCTGAAGTATATCTTGTAGATGATACACATAGCTGCTACCGTGCATTGGAGGTAGAAGCAATGATTTTTGTGGATGTGGCCATTTTGGCTTGGTTAGTGGAGAGCTGCACTCATCCAGGTAAGTGGAGGTCATTCCATCACATGCCTAAAATTTGCCTTCGTTTTCAGGCATTGGGGAGTTACTCGCTTTAAAATTCTCTGGCCTGCTCTTGTAGACACAGTAGTTATACGGCTCGTCCAGTTCATTTTCTGGTCAAACATAACCTCCAGGATGTTGATAATGGGGAATTCAGTAATGGCAATACCATCAATATCAAGAAGTGATGGTTAGGATGGAGATAGTCATTGGCTGACACTTGTGTAGTGCAAATGTGACTTGGCACTTGATAGCCCAAGTCTGGATATTATTGCTACTTAAAAGAAAAAGGAAAAAAAGGTTTAGAAGAAAAATGTGCAGCGTTATGGGAAATAACTGAACATGGTTTAAGTGACTACCTTCTGTTCTATGTCTGATTCTATAGAAATCATGGAACAAGAAAACTCTTATGCATTACTTACAGAACGCCTTCATTAAACCTGATCTCTGGCTGAAGTGATATTATGACATGTATCTTTTAAATGACCTTTGATTCAAGATTATCATAAATGCATATTTTTTATGTGTTCGATGAGGGTGCCACTGACTAGGCCAGCATTTAGTATCCATTGCTAATTGCCCAGAGGGTAGTTAAGAGTCAAAAATATTGCTATGGGACTGGAGTCATATATAAGCCAGACCAGGCAAGGACTGTAGTTACCTTCCCTAAAAAGGTCATCAGTGAACCTGATAGGTTTTCTCACAATCGACAACAGTGTTACGGTCATCATTAGACTCTTTAAAAATAACAGTGGCAAACTTCCTTGATTGCACAATTGGTTATAGACAATTAATATTTCTCAAGTGGGATACTTGCAATATGCTGAAATAACAATTGAGATGGTAGAATTGGCTTCAGCACCAAGGTATGTAGGGAATGACACTGCTATTCTGAAATGATATCTGTACTTGTTTGTGTTAATTTTGAGATCCCATCATGCGCTGTTAAACTCAGTGGCTAAAATAACATGTTAAAGTAACATGGCAACATGGCACTTAAGAGTCATAGAGCTGTACAGCATGGAAACAGTCCTTTCCGTCCAACTTGTCCATGCTGACCAGATATTCTAAATTAATCTAGTCCCATCTGCCAGCATTTGGCTCATATCCCACTAACCTCTTCCTGTTCATTTAAATGTTGTAATTTTCCCAGCCTCCACCAGTTCCTCCGATAGCTCATTCCATACCCCCTTTGTGTGAAAATGTTGCCCATTAGATCCCTTTTAAATCTTTCCCCGCTCACCTTAAATCTATGCCCTATGGTTTTAGACTTCACCCATCCTGGGAAAAGATGTTGGCTATTCACCCTATCGACATCAGACACGATTTTATAAACCGCTATAAAGATCACTCTTAGTCTCTGACAGGGCAGGTAAAATAGCCCCAACCTATCCAGTCTCTCCCTATAGCTCAAACCCTCAAACCTTAGCAATATTCTTGTAAACCTTTTCTGAACCCTTTCAAGTTTAACAATATCTTTCCTACAGCAGGGAGATCAGAACTGCAGGCAGAACTCCTCCTAATATCTTCAAACTATGACTTCTCTTATTAAGCAAGACACCAATTCCATCAGGGCAGAGGGAAGAAAGTTTTGCGAAATAAAAACTAAACGATACTGGAAAGAAGATTTTGACCCTATAAAGAGAAAAAAAAAGTTATAGCTTCGGCTAACCAATTTTCTTTAATTCTACTTTATATTCATAACTAAAAATAGTCAGAACATTTTCCACTGACAGCATATTCTGGGGCACTAATTAGGTGTCATCTTAGCTCCTCAATTGGAGAAATTGTTACTTTCTCCTACACGTACAGGTTTAATATCGGAACAGCTGCCAGAATGCAAAACAGCACCATGTTATGGTATGGTACTGCTGCACACTTGCACACTGCAGTTTCTACTGGACACATACATCTGCTATTCCATTACTTCCTTACTGCAACAGCTGACCGCAGAGTAAATAAAACATCTTAAAAGTTGGATGCATGTGTACTGTGCTGATGGACGTTGCATTATGAGTTCATTAAGGAAAAAGATATAGGTAGTGATCAAACACCAGCTGTTACAGTGATAATCGCTGCACTTCGTGGATAATAGAACATAGAAAAGTACAGCACTGAACAGGCCCTTTGGCCCACAATGTTGTGCTGAGATTTAATCCTAATGTCACATATAGTAACTTAACCTACGCACCCCTCAACTCACTGCTATCCATGTGCATGTCCAGCAGTCGCTTAAATGTCCCCAATGACTCTGCTTCCACTACCACAACTGACAACTCTCTGCAGAAAGAGCCTACCTCTGACGTAACCTTTATACGTTTCTCCGAATATCTTCAAACTATGACTTCTCATACCAGTCAATCCTGCTCTGGGGAAAAGTCTCTGGCTATTGATTCTCTCTTCCTCTCATTATTTTGTACACCTCGATCAGGTCTCCTCTCTTCCTCCTTCTCTCCAGAGAGAAAAGTCCGAACTTATTCAACCTTTCTTCATAAGGCAAGCCCTCCAGTCCAGGCAGCATCCTGGTAAACCTTCTTTGCACCCTCTCCAAAGCCTCTGTATCTTTCCTATAGTAGGGTGACCAGAACTGGACACAATATTCCAAGTGTGGTCTCACCAGGGACTTGTAGAGCTGCAGCAAAACCTCGCGGCTCTTAAACTCAATTCCCCTGTTAATGAAAACCAAAACACCATATGCTTTCTTAACAACCCTATCCACTTGGGTGGCAACTTTGAGGGATCTATGTACTTGCACACCCAGATCCCTCTGTTCCTTATTCTAGTAAAAAATTTGGTGGTGTGTCAATTAAACAAGGAAACCTGGCTTCTTTTGAGTTTTATCGGAGGAACAGGCTCCCTGGTTGAGTCTAATTGTATTTGTAAATCTAGAATTGTACAATTCCAACATAAGCACAGTGAGCAAAAATGTTGAAAAATTAACAGCCATATTATCTCCCTGAAGGATGCATCTGCAGTAGACATGTATGTAAATATATAAGCAAATATGCTCAACTTTTTTGACATGCAACTGCCTGCTGCCCAAACTCCATCCAAAAAAGATGCTGTGACAGTTGGAAGAGAGAGGCAATGTTTTGGTCACATTAATGCTCAGTTGATGAAATTTTCAAATAGGCCCTTTTTTAGTCTTGTATGGGATGTGGGCATCATTGCCAAGACTGACATTTTTGCCCATTCCTAATTACCTTGAAGTGATTTGTTATCTAAGCTATTGTAGAGCATAGTTACGAGTTAAAGACATTGTTGTGGATCTGGAGTAACACATAGGACAGACCCAGTATGGGGGCAGATTTCCTTCCCTAACAGACATTGGCGAACAAGAGAGATTTTTGTGATAATTGACAATTAGTTGTTAAAAATCAAATTCAAATTTCACCATCAGCCTTGGTGGTGTTTGAACCCACATTCCCGGAGTACTAGCTCAGAGACATAACCACTAGCCTACTATCTCCCACTTGTAAAAGTGTGAGCAGCCAGTCAACCTTCTTTACCCACATTGCTGCTTAAGTATGAATACTGGGATCCAATACTAGTCATAGGATTTGAACTACAGTGTGGACCATCTTATTATTCGGCATGTGCAGTTAGCCTATTGGATTCAAAGTGTCCTAAAATCAAAAGGTAGCTTAGATTCAGGTAGGCATTATGGCACTGCACTGACTTTGCACTTATTTTAAACGGGAATGTAATCTCATCCCCTAAAGCAGTAGAACTGAAACTTTAGAAAGTCTCTGAACTACTAGCAATTAAAATGTTTGAAAGTAAAAAAAAAAATGAATGCTCTATTAAAGGGCATTCTATTTCTGAAGTTGTATCCAATTATTTTTGCTGCTCCCCACCAGTATCCTGCCTATGCATTCAATTTAAGTGAACAAAGCAGACATTTATACACAGCTTAAATTCTTCTGATGAAAACTGCAGTTCTTCAACTCTTTAATATATCAGAATTAATCGTATTCTTACTTGGAATATTCTGTGTGTTGTAATTTTTATTAGATCTAAATATTCACAAACAAATATTCCCTTATATTTTGATGCCTTGTTTAGTTATAGAAAAGCCAGACTATGCTTACTGCAAACACAAAATGCAGTCATTCCTCTTTATCTGCAAAGTATCCGTTCCAGAGAACTCCTGCAAATAATGAAATTCTTGAGTATAGAGCTGGTTAAAAGTAGGTTACAAATCATGGATGTATAATTTTGATGTTACTTATTTTTTGGCATAGATAGGTGAATTCACAAGTTATGATTTTGCATTGGCAGAGAATTTACTGTGTATATTTATCTGTTGAAAGCAATGCATATGGTAAAATTATATTTATGCAAATTAATTGTACTACTTGGGTTGTTTTATTCAAAAAGTTTACTAAAAAGAATGATTTTTGAACTCAACCTGAAGCTGCATCGTGTGTTCAGTTCACAAAGAACATTCACTCCCAATATCTCAGTCATCATGAAAAGTCATTTTCTGACATCAAGCTCCTAGAGACAATTGCATATCTGAAACGTGGACATTTGATATATATCCTGTTATGTGGAAATTACAATGTAGCATAGTGAATAAAAATAATCTACGGAGTAGTTCAATCAGCTTGCAGTTACTATTCTACATCCTGTTAGCATTTGTGGAATCAGAGTCAAAAAGTGTGGCGCTGGAAAAAAGCACATATTAGGCAGCATTCAAGGAGAGTCGTTTTGGGCCTAAGTCCTTCTCGGATGCTGCCTGACCTGCTGTGCTTTTTTTCAGCGCCACACTTTTTGACTCTGATTCTCCAGCATCTGCAGTGCTCACTTCCCCCTGGTTTGTGAAATCATATCCAAGCAAAGGTTAATGCCTCTCAGAGGGGGCATAGCTATGAAAAACTATTATGACTGAAGCATACTAGGTGGCATCAACTAACAAACTGAATAGCTTCTTCCATTGTTTCTTCATTGTCAGTACCTTCATTATTTGTGTGGTGCTTTCTCTGATACGTAGATGACTGTAAGAGCCAATTTCTCTCTAGAGCACGCTGAGGGCTGGTAGCTCCAGCGAATAGCATTTTTCTCTGGGGTTTTTGTCTAACTGCCCCCTTCTTTTATACCCTTGATGACATATTAATATTTCTTACATAGGATTGGTCCTATATTGTCAAAACCATCAGATTTAAATTTAATAGGTTTTTGGTATTTAAGTGCCTGGCTAAATTGATTGGCAAAATTCAAAACATATTGTCTTGGTTAAAAACTGCAGTTTGGCCTGCTAACTGTACTGCCTTTCAATAAGAATGTTTCAGTTCAGGCTCTGTGTACTGGCAATCTCAAGCTGCAGCTCACAGACATACATTTTAAATTCTCTAAGCATCAAAAAAAACACCATTTTTAAAAAAGGGACCATGCAATGTTTTCCCCATTTTACAAACACCAAATTCTAACTTCCTGTCTCCTGATCTAAAATTACTCTACCCAACTTTGCAACACAAAATAATTTGAAAGAACAGCTGCAATTCAACTTTTACTGCAACAGAAAGGCATACAACCTTTCCAAGCTCTGTTCCGGCACTTGTCAAACTTTCAATGCAGTCAGACTCAAAGTTTAAGCCTGCATTCAACAATCAGGCATTTATTCATGTCAAACTACTCTTGCAAATTTGAGCTCATTTTATAAATTTAGAGTCTTTGATGTTGCTTGGAGAATTTACTTTCTGGAAATTATTGATGATGCAGACTATTGAAAGGTTATCAATGAAATTCACAGGTTCATCATTTTAAGTTTAACAGAAGCTTGTTGTCTATTCATAATATAGAAAAACTGGTACTAATATTTCTTTGAGCACTTCCATGGATTAAAGAGAAACAGATGGTTAGTTAATTATTAGGCACCAACTGTTCACAAATGTTCCTTGCATGAATAATCAATTACCCTTTAAAGAAACAATTATTCAAAGCGTATCTACATCATTACCAACAATTTTCTTTAAAACATAGCCACCAATTTCATCCAAACCAACTTTTGATTTTTGTTCATTTTTAGGCTCGAAGAAAACTCAGTACTTCCTTCTTGAGTGAGGGAATTCTTCGTGACCTACCCAATCCTATTAAATCAAACAGTCAGGACTTTTGTTGAGTTGGGGTGCAGGGAAGATTCTCTCTCAATCTTCTCATTGGCTATTTTAAGATTGACAGAAACCCCCAGGGTACCACATGATCATTGATAATAACTTCATGTATTGATCTTTAACTTTCAAGATGAAACAATAGTTAAACATTTTTGCTTCATCTTTTAGGAATGCTTTGTTCTAAGCAGCTTTACACAATTACATCAAATCCAATGCACGGATAATAAACTGTCATTATGTACCAACACTCAGCCATAGATCTATAAGAAAGCTCCAGTGGGTTGTTAACAAGAGCTTTTTGGAAGTTGATAATTGATTAACAGCTTCACTAAATGGAGATACAACTGCTACCCTAAATTTAGTTATCCACTAAAAATTAGCTGACAAAAATCTTAAAAAGCAATCAAATAGACAATGCAATTTCATTGTTAGCATGTTAAAGGCTGTAAGATTTTTACTCTGCAGAATTTTAAGTAAACAATTCCATATATAAAAGATTTTGCATGTTCGGGGAGCAATTTATAGAGAACAGGAAAAGATTAAGAACAAGAAATCAATTTAACCCAGTTATGAGTACTTGATATAAATAAATTGTTCCTGTCGCTTGGATTTATTGTTCACAGGTACAATCCAACTATATACATAGAAAGAGAGCCCAAACTAATCTAGAAGGAAAATAAAAGAGATTGAGCTCATCAGTCTCTAGAATCAAAGTTTAAATCCAGCTCCTTTGACCATCAGGAGAGCACCAATCAGTGCTTTTGAAATTTTATCACACTTTCATTTCATTTCAGTGAATGGCAGGGGTTGCCTTTCAGATTAGGGCAAAAGGGGTCAATCCAAAAGTTCAGCTCATGACCAAACTTTGGGGAGTCCTAGTATAAATTGTTATAATTTATTTGCAAAGACATTCCTTTGGCCTTTGATGCAAACATGTCCCAAATAAAAAAAAATTACAGTAATGTCAGGTTCAAAATAGTGAATGGTTGGTTCACAATGAGATTATTATTTTTTGCATCTGGCTTCCCAAATAACTTGTTCCTTTAAAAAGGAACCTTTGCACCAGATTAGCTGCTTTAATTCTTGGGTAGCAATAGTTGAACAACAATGAGCTTTACAACTTGTAGGTTGGTGGGCCTGCATGTTCATAAAGACTGGAACATAATTCCAGCTTCTGACTGCTATCATGGAACCTCTGCTGGAAGGTTGCAGAATGCTTGATGGTGACAAGATTGGCATCAGCAATGAGGCTATTGATCACTAACCAGTGGTCGCTCACCCTGCTAAATTACTGAAAGCAACACATCCACCAAGAAGCACATCCCTACAAGAACTGAATACAGTCAGACATGAAAGATAGGAGGAAAAGCAAATTGATGAGGAAAAGCAAATAACTTGTATTTTGCAACAAATCAGACATCTTTAGAGAGTCAAGTGTACAGGTTGCTGATCTGAAATAGGGGTAAAAATTATATAGGATCTTCCCTCTTAAAAACCCAACTAAGCAAATTCATAAATTCAATATTTAATTTCTTAGACAGAAAAGCAAGCAGTAAATTTAGAAAAGTGTTCAAACAGTGACAAATACATATTCAAATATGTAATAGCAAAGGATTTAAAATATCGAAGATATTTCCATTTATCATCAGTGAAAGCCAACTTCTATTTTCTTTAAGATTAGACTCACTTCCAGTCAGACTAAGGAGATGAAAGTCTTCTAAGAGTTTATAAGGACCACTTGTGAAATGAGATTAGGCACTTCAAACCACCTTCCTGTGGACTTGGATCAGAACACAAGACTACCCTTGGGACCTCATAATAAATTGGCCAAAGGTTCTGAATTGTATCAAATCAAAACTCAGATGATTGAATCCCATACATAAGTAGTAGAATTTTATTTCAATTTAAAATCACATTAATTGAATAGTAAAGAAAAGATAATAGTTGCCATCTATTTATGCCATGTATTATTTAGGTAAACAAATCAAAGTTAAAATGAAAATTTATAATTTATGTTTTAGTGAAGTAACGGGTAAAGAAGTTCAAAACAAAAACTAACTTCCTTATCATTTCTCATAAAATTACAATAAACCTACATAGTGTGTAACAGCCTCAAAACGTCTTCGTCATCTTGCTTGCAATTCAGTTTCAAAATGTTTTCATTATCTAATTCCACACAGTTAAATCAGGGAATTCATGTGCACAACTACACAAACTGTTTGCTAAGAAACTAGGCAGCCACTTTGGGACCATGATTTATGGCTATAGAATTATCCTGTTGTTTTTTTTTTGTCGGACAACTGAACTTGCTTGAACACTCACTGACAGTCCCATGCCTATTTTCTCAAGATGCATTTTGGTATTGGTCAAGTTTAAATATTCTCCTCTTCTCGCAGGAACTGAAACACTGAAGAGAAGTCTTTCTGAGCATAGCCCCTTGCGCACATCATCCTGTAAACCTGATGAGACAATGATCCTAATAAAGCAGGGGTTTTAGTGTTCGTCGCTGTGTTTTGTACTAATCCCAGATCCTATATGGAAGAAATGGAAGGAGAGTTAGAGAGTGATTTTTTCAAGCTCAGTTTCGAACTCAACACTGTGGTCCTATTCAAACCACAAATAACTGCATGATCATTATAACAAATCACAAGTACTTTGCAGTGATTTTTCTTTTAATCAGTGCCTGACGTGTATGAGAAACAATAACATTTCAGAATCTATTTGTCAACCTACTGAAAAGTTGGGTAAACTTTTTGTTTGTTATGAAGTGCACACTCATAAGAAGTCAACCTACGTGGCAAGTAGTGCACACTCAACTCTTTCCTAAATCCAGGGACATGACTGGTTTTCACCTCTTGCCATCTTTTAATCATGGCAAGAGCTAGTCATTTAACTGTTCAATTTTAATTTGGAATAGGATTTCACAGTCCTGATTCTTTTCTACTCTTTTCTCACTCTACCATACCCCATGTTGTTTCATTCAATCCAATTTAGTGACTCACTCATCTTCATAAGACTCAAAACACTGACGATTTCTCTCTACAGGAGCTAATGTCCCTGTTGAAAATCTGGTTTTCCTAGTTTTTCTTTTGGTTTTAAGGCTATAGTTCTCTGAAGGCAATTAATAAAAAAGGTGTGCATCAGTCTGTATCAGGCTCTAGTGATATACAGCAGTGTAGTAACTCAACACAGTGACTTTCCAAAATATGGTTCACTTGGTTCACAAAAGTGAGGAACTGGATTTGCTATCTCCATATAATGTGAGAAAAGCAGCGTGTGGTTCAGGAAATTTCCCCAGAGCATTAAAAATGGACAGAAAGATGACTCAGTGAAACTGCCCTTCCCATCAGATATAATATAGAGCAATCTAGAAAGTAATAAAATGACAAGAATATTCAACCAGAGGAACAAGAGTGGGCCATTCCATGAGGTTAAGACTCATGTCTGGCCTAACTCCATGTATCTGCCTTTGGCCCATATCCCTTAATCTCTCTGCTGACCAAAAATGTATCCATTTAACAACTGATCCTGCATCCTCTGGCCAGTTGAGACAGAGTTCCAAACATCTACCACCCTTTACTTTAGAAAGCACTTCTACACACATCTTCTGAAAGTCTGAGAATTAGGACCAGATCAATGTGCCCTAGTTCTAGAATCCCCAACCAGTGGAAATAGTTTATCTTGTCTGTCTTTTCCTACTAATATCTTGAAGACTTTGATCAGATCACCTCTTAACCTTTTAAATTCTAGGGAAACCTGCCTAATTTGTATAACCTCTCCTCATAACTTAACCCATAAAGTCCAGGTGTCATTCTTTGAAAACAAATATTATAGTCTCTCCAAGGGCAATATATCCTTCCTTAGGAGTGCTCAGATCTACAGTATTCCAAGTGGGGTCTAACCAGAGTTTTGAATAGCTGCAGTGTAGCGTCTGTATCCTAGCATACCCCAATCCTGTAGAAATAAAAGCCAGCATTCCATGAGATTTGTTGATTCTTTTCTGCACTTGTTTGTGACTTTTTAAAAATCGATCTATGCACCTGGAACCCCCACAGGCCACTTTGGCTATCTGCTGTATTTGACTTTGTACACCCAGGAAGTACCCTGATCTACCCTTTCTTGGTCCAAAATGGATAAAGCCACACTTGCTTACAATGAACTCCATCTCCCACAATTTTGCCCATTCACCCAGCATAAAAATTACAAATGAATATTGATGGACTATCTCCTGTGTCTTCAATGCTGCTTAACATGGTCATCTCCAAATTTGGATATATGACTTTCTACGCCATTAATAAATAATGTGAATAACTGAGGCCCTAACATAAATCTTTGTAGCATGCTACCGGTCTTATCCTTCCAATCTGAATATCAACCCATTACCCCTACTTTCTGCTGTCTGTCACTCAATGAATTTCCCAGCCATGTCAGTAATTTGCCCTCAATTCCATTCAATTCACCTTAGCGAAAGTTTCTAATGCAGTTTATCAAATACCTTCTGGAAGTCCATATAAGCAAAATCCATATACATTTCCCTATCCACTGCCTTAGTCACTCTTCAATTAAATTCAACGAGGTTTGTCAGGCATGATCTGTCATGAATTCATGCTGCCTCTCCCAGGTTAACTGAAAAATTTCAAAAGATGTTCAGTTACCTCATTCTTAACTACAGACTCCAAGAATTTCCCACCACATAAGTTAGGTTAATTGGTCTGTAATTCCCTCTTTCACCCTTCTTAAAGTGGAGTGATATGTACAGTTTTCCAGGCCAGAGAGACAACTTCTGTATCTAGGGAACTCTGAAAGTCCTGAAGTTAGGAAATCTACAATGCGCTTCCTTTAACATCCTCCAAGGGAAACTGTCAGATTCCAGGAATTTTTCACTCTTTAATTCCAGGGGTTTCCTTATTATCCATGTTTTAATCACATTAGATGTATTCAGTCCCCATCTCCAATCCATGGCTAATGTCAACAGGACCTCTGGCAAGCTATTCTTCTTTTCTACTGTAAATGCTGAGGAAAAACAATTACTCAACATGTCTTGCTTTTCCCTATGGTCATTGACAGCATCCTTACTTTCAGTCTTTAGTGAGCCAACATTGCTCCTGACCACCCACTTTCCTTTTAACTAACTATAAAATTTATTTTATTGACTTTGATGCCCCTTGCAAATTTCTTTCCATAATCTCTTTTAGTAGCCCTTATAAGCTGCTTTGTGGACCTTTGCTAGCCCCACTCAGCATGAACTGGGTTTTTTTCCTGCATTTTTTTAAGCCCTTTCTTTTAGTTTTATGCCGGCTTTTCTGCAAAATAGAGCTTTTCTCTCGGGGGTACAAATTGGTTTTGCATTGTTAAAAATTTCTTTTAACATCCTCAAAATCACCACAGCAAATCATCACCATTTAAAGTCATACCTTTCCAAATCCAAGGTTTGATCATGTTTAAAAAAAAATTGCAAGGTATCAAATGATCGGTTTATCATCTTGTCTGGAGAACAGAAGGAAAACAAATGGGCTAAGGTGTACACAATTTCTCCAAACATAAAACTGAAGGCTTTGTTGTGTGTGCCTAGTTACTTAATCCCAGTGAGGGCAGATCTGATGTTTGACAACTGACAGTAATGCAAGTATTATGAACCTTTAATCAGCTGGCTATGACATTAGAATATTTCTGCAGGCTTCTTGTTATTTAGCCTACTGAGGGAAGACATGTGGCATGGATGTTCTACAAAAGGACAGAGAAAACAAAAATTACTTTTGCTTTGTAAATAGTACCTTCGCCATTAATGATGCCGCAAAGCCACCTTGATAATCATTCGCGGAAGGGACACCATCCATCACACCCGGTACAGGATTGTAGGTATCGCTTGACCAGCATCGGCCTGAGCTCATATTCACAATTTTTGTCAGAAGCTTCGGGTCAAGCCCTAGCCTGTCAAAAGTTACAAACGAGTAGTTTTAAGGTCAAAGTGCCAGTACGGTTGACCAGTTATCTGCTGTTTGACCCTACATAGCCATTTGTCTCATTCTAGCAAGCACCTTCCAAAATGATACTGCATTTATTGTGGATTTATGACATACTTTAAAGTGATTCTAGCTCAGCCCAGCATATACAAATTGAACCAAGCTATTAAATACATGGTCAATAAACTTTAAAGAGACAGTACTGTCTGGATTGCACAGGCTAGATATGAATGGTGTTAAGGTAATATCCGTGTAACATTCATTCTTTTTCTTCCTCTAATCTGATTTCTTAAATTCTTGAATCTCAATAACTAAATCGGCCTTTAAACATTTCTCTCAGGATTTTAATAAAATGACACATATAGCAGCATTCAGCAGATACTGTTTTCTGACAGTCCATGTGGTCACCCAAATTCAAGCATGTGACATAACGTTTCCTCCCATTTTTCAAAATAGGTCATTTTAGTTCATCTTGTGGAGAAGTAATTGTTGCAATTTTTACAAAACAGGGAAACACTGGTATATCAATAAAGCTGCAACTGTGAACATTGTTCAAAATTGTTAGAACGAAATCATTTGGTCAACAAATTTCAAACTCGGTAGCCAGCCAAACATAAGGTTATAAATTTAATCACTATGATTTGCAGAAATTGGTGGCAAGCAGTTAAGAGAAAAACGTAGATTTTTTTTGCCAAGGTTAAAAGTCTGACAGCAGATTGCAATAAATACTTTTTTGAACATGCAATTAAAGCACAAATGAAACTGAATGTTCTGAAAAAGAACACAAGTGGTCAGAAGACATTAACTTGGAGGTTTGTAAATAAATAAATGCAATGACTAACTGTGATCATAAACAAACTGTGTCCACTAATATTATGAATTACTGAGAAACAGTAGTTGCTTTATTAAATGAAAGATTAACAATCATTAATAAATGGGTGACATTTTGAAAAGCCTTTTGTCAACTACTAGAATTGTACACTTCGTGGCCTTTTATCTTAGACTATCAAACATTGTCCTCAATCATGCAAGAGGAAGAAAGTTGAATATTAGAACAGTCTAAACAACAAAGTAACACAACATAAGTTATATCTTCATGGCCTAGGTTTCACAAAAGTGTCCAAAATAAAAAAAATACAATTTTTGACACCTCTCGTGTTTGCACAGGCGCAAAGAGTTACGTTACACAGACGAGCCACTGGAAACATGGATTGGAACTGCAGGCCCCCACAGATGTCGATAAAGAACACAATGCAGACCGCTTATGATATTGGGACCATTTGCACAACTGGTCGTTGCTGACCCACTGTCAACTGCATATGTATATATACTCAAATGAATTGTTCAATTAAATTAACCCTCCAATGCGACTGATATTACGCTTAACACCTACAATTCTCAGACATTTATAATGTCTCCATTAACCCTCACCTAACCACACATAATATTTGTGAATTGTTTGAAATAGTTTGGATTCTCCTTATAAAGTAAACATTTCCAGAAATGTCAAAAAAACACCAATTCATACAATTGGGTGTGCAATATTTGTGTAACCATTCAGAACCAGATAAGCAACAGCCAGGCAGAAATCAGAGAGAGAGTGAACTATTGGCCCTACTGAGAAGGTGACAAATTCAAAGAAACAAGGGGTTAAGAGTAATTAGCATTAAGCTATAAGATTGCAGAACCTCTCTATAATTGTTAAGACTATGCTGATCACAACACATCAACAGTGGGAATGAATCACCTGTATTGTTAGTGGTTAATACAATGATCAAACTTTAGGATTCCTTCGAACGGACAGAAATTACCAGAACCAAAAATTTGTTGGGGATGGGGGAGATTGAAGAAGGAAGACAAAAGAGTGAATGAAAGAAAAGTGAAATTGAGATAGAAAAGGAAGAAAGAAAAAGAAAATAAGAGGGAGGGAGAACAGAGGAGGGGAAGGAGGTTAGAAAAAGAGGGCAGGAGAGAGGGAGTGGGATGGAAACAGAGAGGAAACTGAAAGAGGGAAGCTTTACTGCTCTGAAAATTGTAAATAGAGTTATTGGCTGAGTTTAGACAAATGGAAGCTGCTGGGGGAAAAATAAAATCCTCTACATTTGGTCACACAACTAATCATCTGACTCAAAACTGAGCTTCAAAGCCCTTAGGTATGTTCCATTCATTTCAATGTTTTAAGAGGGTAATGTGGACACCCATAGCCCAAATTCCATTTGCCTTCTCAATTACCTGTTGCACCTGCATGCTAAATTTCTGTTTCATGTACAA
This sequence comes from Chiloscyllium plagiosum, assembly GCF_004010195.1. NCBI lineage: Eukaryota > Metazoa > Chordata > Chondrichthyes > Orectolobiformes > Hemiscylliidae > Chiloscyllium > Chiloscyllium plagiosum. Next base: position 7,485,803 of record NC_057714.1, on the reverse strand, counting down.
GACCACCCAGTTCCCTCTCTGCTGCACTTTTTTGAAGTCTCTCTTTCATTGAAATAATAACCCGCCTTTTGATTCTTTCCATCAAACTGCATGACCTTACACTTTATTATTTCAAAAGCCATCCATCAAATTTAACCCACTTATTCAACCTATCTATCTTGCATCCCTTTGCAGACTCCTCATGTCCTCATCACAACAGGCGTACCCACCTACTTTTTTGCATCATCAGAAAATCTGGACATATTATACTCTGCCTTCTGCTCCAAGTCATGAATAGAGATTGTAAATAATTGAAGTCCTTGAGCTGATCCTTCTGGCACTCCGCTAGTTACATCATTCTAATCTGAAAAAATGTGTTACCTCTGTTAATCAATCCTCAATCCATGCTAATGCATAACCCCAATTCCAGGAGCTCCTATCTGGTGATGGCTTGAATGCCTTCAGAAAATCCAAATACACTACATTTACCAGTTCCACTTCATCAACTGTGCACATTATATCCTGAAATAACACTGGAAAATTGATCAAACATCATTTCCCTTTCATAAAAATCATGTTCACTCTATTTGATTGTCTTAAGCTTTTCTGGATGTCTTGCTATTTTTTCCTTAATAATGGACTCTAGCATTTTCTTAATGACAAATGTTAGACTAACAGTTTCCCAATTTCTGTCTCCCTCCCTTCTGGAACAGGGGTGTTAGATTTGCAGTTTTCTATCCTGCTGCAGCTCTCCCAGAATCCAGGAATATTCAACCAATGTCTCCATTATTTATGCAAGCACTTCCTTTACAACATCTTTCCTCCATTAACACCTTGCTTATCTGTTACGTTTGGGATATTTAGTGTTCCCTGTGAAAACCAATGAAAAATATTGGTTTAAGTTACCTGCCATTTCCCTGTTGCATGCTCCAAGGGTCCTATATTTTCGCTACTCTCCTTTCATATATCCATAAAAACGTTTGTTATTTGTTTTTATATTTCTTCTCAATTTACTTTCTTAATCAATTTGCCCGTCTTAATTAGCTTTAAAAGCCATCCATTGCTGGTTCCTAAAACATTCTCAATCATCTGACTTACCACTCATTGTTGCTGCTTTGTATGTCTTCATTTTTAATCGGACATTCTCCTTGACCACCTTCATTAATCACAGGTGGAACAGTTTACTCTTCGAGTCCTTTTTAACTGGAATAATGCTTTCAGCATTATGAAATATCTACTTAAATGCCTGCCACTCCTCATCCACTGCCAACCTTTCTTCATACTTCTGTGATAGCTATTATTTAAGTTGAGGACACTTTGAGATTCGAATCCTCTCCCTCAAATGAAATGTGATCACTATTTCCTTGGAGGATCCTAGCCTACAACATGGTTCATTAATTGCACCGCATTATGCATTACTAGATCTAAAATAGCCTGTTCTCAGCTAAGATGTCTGAAGTATTTTTCTAATTAGCAATCCATTGTACACTTTATAAATTTATCTTCTATGTCGGCCTTGTCCATCTGATTTGTCCACTCAATATGAGGATAATAAAATCACTCATGACACTCAGTGTCCTTATTTTCTGCCTCCATTATTTCCGATGACAAGGCAACTCTTCAGGGGCCTACAGCCAACTCCTATCCATGACCTTGTTCCCTGCATATTCCTTACTTCCACCCAAACCATCATCCTTTTTTAACAAAGCCACCACACTTCCATTTCTTCTTTGCCTGTTTTTCTAAAACATTGAATACCCTTGGATTAGAGTTCCCAATTGTAGACACTACATCGCTGTGATACTATCCAAATGACATCATTTATTTCTATTGCGGGCTTCAATCCATCAATCTTGTTCCAAATAGAGTCAGAGAGGTGTACAGCACAAAAACAGACCCTTCGGTTCAACTCGTCCGTGCCGACCAGATATCCTAAATTAATCTAGTCCCATTTGCCAGCATTTGGCCCATACCCCTCTAAACCCTTCCTATTCTTGTAACCATCCAGATGCCTTTTAAATGTTGTAATTGTACCAGCCTCCACCACTTCCTCTGGCAGCTTATTCCATACACCCTCCACGTGGAAAGGGTGCTCCTCAGGTCCCTTTCAAATCTTTCCCCTCTCACCCTAAACCGATGCCCTCTAGTTCTGGAATTCCCCAGCCCCAGGGAAAAGACCTAGTCTATTTACCCTATCCATGCCCCTCATGATTTTATAATGCTGCATGCATACAGATAAAGTCTTATCCTTTGACTTTTTAAACCACGCTTACTGTCTTTGGTGGAGTGCCTCAAATAGCTGAATGTGTGTACCCAAGTTTATAAAAGAAAATAAGGAATATGTCTTTCTTTACTTTCTAACTGACCATGCAAAAAAAAAAGTAGGATTCATTATTCGCACCAGCCAAGCAGAGTAAAAACTATTTTTTAAAAAAATACAGTCAGTCAATGTATATACAGACACAGTAAATGGCTGAGAGATGCCGGCACTAATCATGTGACCTGACCTGACTCACTAGTCTAGCCTTCCAGACCACTCTCCAAAAATCAATGTCATTCAGTCAATAATATCCAAAGAACCTCCCAATGCATCTGGAATTCTCACAACTGTGTACTAGTCTGGTACAGAAATGACAATCTCTAAGAAAAAGGAATGTACACAATAGCAAGTTACACCCATTTTACATGAGGTGTTGATGACGTTTCACTTCAACTCACAAAGACAACACTATCTGCAAAACAAGCCTGTCTGGAGAGTAATGGTTTCTTGGGTTACATGACTCCCTCAGTACTAAACCCAACAGCTTTCCAAGTACAGTATACAATTTTGAAACAGCTCTATATAACATCTACTGAGTATCAGGATGCTTCAAAAATATCTCTATCAGTCAGGGTATGGGAGTGCAGTACATTACTGCACAAGACAATGCTAAAATATTTGCATCCATCTTCAGCAAGAACTGCTGAGTCGATACTCTGTCTTGGCCTCCTCCGGTGCTCCCAGCCATTCAATTCAGTCCACATGACATCCAGAAACCGATGAACGCAGTACAGGTATATACTGGAAAGGTTCCGGGCCCATGTGACATTCCGGCAATAATAATGAAGACTTGTACCCTGCAACTAGCTATGCCCGAGCAAAGTTATTCCAGTGCAATAGCGCCTACACGGTTATTTGGAAAACGTGCACTAACAGGACAGATCCAACTTGGCCAATTATCGCCCCAGGCACTCTTATCAGGGAAGTGATGGAAAGAGTTGCCAAAAGGGCTAACAAGTGACACTGGATCAGCACTAACCTGTTCAAGTTGTGTTCTGTCAAGGCAACTTAGCTCCTAACCTCATTACAGCCTTGGTTCAAATGTGGACAAATTAACCAAAGCACAACACCCAACTCTCGTCCAAAGAAATGGGCACGGAGGCGGAAGAATAGTTCAGGATCATGTTGTGCCCAAAATGCATTAAGGTGGGGACGCAGAGATAAAACTGAGACCTCTGATGAGGATAGAACATTCAACAGAAGGTCAAATCGGATAGTAAATATGGGAAAGTCAGAGGATTGAGTCAGAGGAAAGAGGAGGGGAGGAAGGTTCCAGAGAGTTGTGTGTATCAGAGTTGTTGTATCTTGTGTTCCTCGATGCCTGAAAGGAAATGACAAAGTTTCTCGCCAGCATGTCGAATGAGTTGGGGGAAGTGGTGGAACTGGGCAGCGCGAAGTGGTGCAGTTGGAGAGACCGTTCGAGAGCATGCACATGATGACGCATGGCCCTGAGTGTAGATCTCAGGATGTGGCGAGACCAGTTGCCTTGGGAACGTTGAACGTTATAGAGATTGGGAAAACAAAATGTAGACTAGGTGACTGCTTCATGGAACACTTGCATTCGGTCTGCAAAAAAGATTCTGAGATCCAATTGCCTGCCGTTTCAACACACCACCTTGTTCCCTAGCCAACACCTATATGTCAGGCTTGCTGCAAAGCTCAGCACAAGCTGGAAGAATTGCTCCTCATTTTCTGCTTGGGAACTCTACAGCTTCTGGACTCAATATAGAATTCATCAATTTAAGGGCGTGAGCACCTTCTCCCTCATTGGTCTTGTTATCACAGTGCTATTACACGCTACCCTTGTTAGCTACTAATAGTCTCCATTAGCAGCCATTCTCCTAGGCTGACCATTACCTACTGTTTAGTTTGTCCAACTGTTCTCTCTTTGGGCTGTATCTCCATCTACTGATTACTCTTTACCCCCTTCCCCCACCCGATCTTCTGCAGGTAAACTGACATTTTCCTAGCTACCCTGGAGTTCTGAAGGAGGGTCACTGGACCCTAAATTTTAATTCTAATTTCTCTCCACAGATGCTGCCAGACCTGATTTTCCAGCAATTTCTATTTTTGTTTCTGTAAAGTACTGCCCAGATACCCATGTCTAAAATTTCCATTTCATGGGAGACTGCAGTAGTAAACCTTGCCACCTGTACAATGTTGAAAATGGGTCTATCTGGTCTATGCCAGTACTTATATTCCACACGATGCATCTCCTACCCAACAATCATTCCCTTTATACACTTATGCAAGTTGCCCTTATAAAGGCATGTGCCTCAACTACACCATGTGGTTGCAAATTTCACATTCTAACCATTCTCTAGGTACATAACTAGTATAAATTGGGAAATGAATAAGAAAGATCCCAGACTCATATAAAAATTGCAATGACTCTTATCACTCAGGCCTATAATCAGGCCAAACAAATATAACCTTCACCAATTTTCACACCAAACTGATACAGTAAAGTCACCATCGTCCCAGAAGACCAGAGGGCTGCTCTCTTGTTTGAGAGATGACTGGTAGTGAGTTTTATCTGAGAGTCACCATACTTCAGGCTACTTTATTTTGAAACAGAAAGGCTGTCTACTACAGTACTGAAAGTCAATGTATTGTGGTAGTGTACATGGCAACAACAGTCCATGAGTCTAGCTCGGAGTCAGCTTTGATGCATTTTGTGGCTGTATCCAGAATTTGTTTGAAATGTATATTTCAGGTGATGCCCCTTCCCCAAGGAGAACATGTTACTTGCAGAGTAGCCAGGCTATCTGGTGCTTTTCTTCTTTGTTCTCCAATGACTAGCATTGAAGGCATGTTGTTATGCCTGAATTTATATCCTACGCTAAAGGGAGATGGCGGCATTACACAGAAAGCCATTTTCACTTTTACTCTTTTATTTGTTTCTGTGATGTGCATCACCAGCAAAGCAAACATTTATTCCATCCCTAATTGCTCCTGAGAAGATAGTGATCTGCCTTTTGTGATTTGCTGCAGTCTTCAGGGAGCACGTAAATAAGGTCGCTAGGAGATAGAAGATTTTGATCCGCTGACAATGCAGGAATGTGAAATACTTTTAAGAAAGGATGTTTTGTGACTTGCAGGAAAAACTTCGAGGTGGTGCTGTTCTCATGCACCTATTGGGGGTCTCATGGTATTCCCAGAACCTTATATGCCAATTAGCAGAAGCATTTTCCAAATATGGAAATGAATTTCTGAATACTGTGAGAGGGTTGGATTTGACAGGGTTGTTTTAGTGACTCATGGAAATATGCAACCCAAGATGCCAGGTGGTTATCAAGCTGGTCTAGAACAACCCTTGTTGGTAAATAACCTGCCGCCACTTAAATTTGGGCTTTTATAGAATGATTACTTAAGATGGATGTCAGCAAGCAGCATATACCACAGAAGATTAATCCATTGACAACCGGTAACTTCAAAAGTGGACAAAACAAAGACAGAAAAGTAACAACTTGAAAGTAAACTCAAAAAAGTGACTTCTGATCATTGTTAAGTAGTATAGAATTTTGAATAATGCTAAACAAAAAACATCTTTCCAAAATTTTTCATCTTCCACTCATCAGGACAATTCTCATGAATACCACTAAGGGGAAAGCCAACATTTATACTGTACAAGAGGAAAGTGATGATTGGTTGGCATGTGGACTGCAATTGGTAGAAATGTTGTAATGGAGAATCCATCAGTTATCATAGAGGCATAGAGGTGTACAGCACAGAAACAGACCCTTCAATCCAACTTGCCCATATTACCAGGTATCCCTAAATTAGTCTAGTCCCATTTGCCAGCCTTTGGCCCATATTCCTCTAAACCCTTGCTATGTAATTGTACTAGCCACCACCACTTCCTCTGACAGCTCATTCCATACACACACCGCCCTGTGCGTGAAAAAGTTGCCCTTTAGATCCCTTTTAAAATTCCCTCCCCTCTCCCTAAACCTATGCCCTCTAGTTCTGGACTACCCCACCCCAGGGAAAAGACCTTGTCTATTTACCGTGTCCATGCCCCTCAAGATTTAATTAACCCTCTACAAGGTCACCCCTCAGCCTCTGATGCTCCAGGGAAAACAGCTCCAACCTTCAGCCTCTCCCTTTTGCTCAAACCCCCCCCAAGTCTGGCAATATCCTTGTAAATCTTTTCTGAACCCTGTCAAGTTTCACAACATCCTTCCAATAGGACTGAGACCAGAATTGTACACAACGTTCCAAAAGTGGCCTAACCAATGTCCTGTACTGCCACAACATGACCTCCCAAATCTATACTTAATGATGATTAACAATTAAATGCCTGGCTTTGTCCAAAGATTACAGCACATCCTTTTGACTAAAGGCAAGCACACATCATGTACAACTGGTCCATGTTAGCAATAGTGCCAAACTTTAGATATAATTCTGCACTTGGACAAGATTTGCTGTATAATCCCGAATGTATGAAGAATTACACTGACAATCAATTTAGGATTATCAGTTGGAGTTTAAGTGTGATGCACTTGCATGTACAGGAAGCTACATATATTAATACATGGTGAAGTCGGAAAGAATATGTATATAAACTGCATCTGTTTCAAATCAACAAAATTGGTGATAGCTATTCACTGGTTAATCTCTCAAGATAATGCCATAACCCATCAAATTAAACTGCCTGGTTAAAAGTCTGGAAGTTAACTATCATAATTAACTATATTCTTCAAGGCAACATTTTTCCCAGAGTCCACTTGCCAACCAATCAGCACCCTTAGTATCAACCTTGATTTTCCCCTTCAGTTGATATTCTTGCAAAGTGACTTTTAAAAAAAGTCATATCATTAAGATGCTCCTTCTTAACAAAGCATTTCTCATTTTCCACAGCTTGCTGACCCTTTTAATTTGGAGAAATATTATTAGAATGAGATGTCAAAATCCACTAACTCATTTCACACTGCTCGGGAAAGATCAAGATTCTGTTTAATAAATAATGACTTCCATGAGTTTACATGAAACAATTATTAAAATAATTTTTAAAATTTGACCCTTTTATTGATTTCTATTTCTCTGACTTTGTTTCAGTTGCTGGACGGACAGGAAGATAACATGGCTTATAACTAATTGGGCTCTAACACCACAAATTGTACTCCATGACCGAATAAAGTCTTTGAAATGAAACTCTATCTGCTGAGGTCACAAGAGAGACCAATATTGGGGGTGGGGACAGGGAGGAAGGTTGTTGGTGGTGATGGCAGCAGCGGCGTGTACAGTAACTCCGTCATAATCTTGTGACATTAAAAAAGGTTGTCTTCACAACATAAATGCTGCTTATACACAGAGACCTAAACATGGGAATTTATTTTTAAGAGTTCAAAGTGGATGGAATCATTTTAAAATGTATAAAACACTAAAATACTAATTTTATTGCAACTGCACTTATGCAACCTTCTTCAAATATTTTAGAGGTCACTAAGTTGCGAAAAAATCATGATTTCTCAGGTAGCTATTGTTTAGAGGTTGCTTGTTGAAAATAAAAATTGGTTTTCAATAAAATGCCTACATCTCTTCATATTTAGTTGTAACAGAACTTGTTTAAACAAGTTACAAGTATGTAAAGACATTCGTTCAACCCTAACCCATTTCTCTCCACCAACCCCCACAGAAGTCAAGGGATGTTGAGGAGGATGAAGCAGAGTTAATAACTATGGCAACAAGAGAAAAATCATAATTTGATTTATGTTTCCTTATTAAATGTAAGAAATGGAAAGTAACCATACAGTCATGAATGAAATCTCCTGAGATAGCTCACAATTTAATCTGCAACTTTCAAAACCTGGCATTTAGTACAGGATATAAATCTCTTTGGGGGAACTGTTATTCTTTAATTCAAAAACATTTTTTCAAGTGTATCATTATAATAGCACGTTAGAAGTTTTTGTTATGTTATCCTTCTAAGAACCATCCCACAAGTGCACACATAACTGACAGTTTAAATTGGACATGTTATTAAAATCAGTTACTGAAATCTTCTCTTTCCACTGGGTCCATGTTTGTAATGGCCTCAAACCTGCCTACAACATAATTGTCATTCAGATTGTGCCTCTCTGAGCAAGTCATGCTTCAGTGGAGGGTCTGAGTTTCCATTTGAAAATCAACAAATTAATCCTGGACAGGTATCCAAAAGGCCAAGTTTAATAGGAAGCAGCTACTGGGCCCTCAACCATGATAAAATGTTATTGCTGTTTCCCTGTAAATTGGGAGGAACATGTGATATTTTCTACATAGGAACACTGTTGCTATTTGAGTGATCTACTGCTCAGGCTATCAAAATGCTTGACAGACGCTGTCAATCCTCATAATAACATGTCACTGGGCATGCAAGCACACACTTACAACCTCTCCAGCATCCCTTAGTGCTGAAAGAACCAAACCAATTTATTAAATAAAATAGGTCTTCACCTTAACACATGCGCCCATTAGCAATGTATATTCTACAGATCCTTTTTCTCAATATAGTAAATTTGGTTATTGAGGAGGTTTACTACATCAAATGATTACTTATGTAGCATACCTATTGTGACACTACAATATATTGTTGCAAATTTATACTTGCTGATATCAATTTTCTCTCTTGCCATTTAGAAACCTATAAATCTGTAAGAGATAACCAAAGCCTCTATTAAAGAATAATTCCATCCTCCTGCAGAAAGTACCTCTGATACGGAAGAGAACAAACCAGTGGCTTTACTGTAACATTAACACATTGTGTACCATTTTGATGTAGGAAACATCAACGTGGTTAAAAAAAAAGTTCATGAAGCTATTTGGTGAATTTCTAGATACATTAGACTTTCAGAGATTTGCTCCATTAAGTTGTGAACAAAATTTTGTGCCATGTCTAATTTGGGTTTCTGCCCACCATACACGTGGAAAGACACCAATCAAAATCACAAATATGACTGTGACCTTTATATGTGGTCCCTTCTCATCTTTGCTACAGCCTCTCAAATAGTGAACCACACCACACTTTTTCACTAATTATCCTCCATTGTCCAGCTGAGTGGGACTGCCCTTATTTAGTTTCATCAACTATAAAGAATATGGAGCAATTGCTTTTCTTTCTATCATCTCCAACACCATGCATGGGTGGATCCTTGGTTCCCTTCTCTACCTAATGAATATGTTGAATTTGTATTACTGATGTAAACTCTCAGTACCTAGCTGTACCTTTCCACCGTATCTCCTATTCAAACCAACTCTTAGTTGGCAGAATGGTTTCTCCAATGTTCATTTACTCTCACATTTTCTGCAAATTATTAATAAAAAAAATTAAGGTATCATCTTACTGCCTCCTGCCACCACCTAAGGCCACGGATTCAATCTGCCCATCTAAGCCATTCTCAGTTTAAACCAGACTGCACAACCTTAACATATTTGCGCATTGAGATCTAAGCTTCTGACCCTGTACACTCACAATCACAAGACCTGCTTACTTACTTCCACTTAAGAGTTTCATTAATTGTTTGTCCGTTCCAGTCACATCCAAGCTGGTGCTGAAGGTCTCAAACATGTCTTTGTTACATCTAGATTCAACAATTAGAAAGCAGCCTTGGCTAACCTATCCTCGGAGGCTAAGCTGCTGCTTCAAAACTCAACCTATGGAACTACAGAATGGCAGCACAGAACAACCTTAGCCACTCACGACAGTTGAATCCATGCCAGCATTGCATGAGCAATTCAGCTAATCCCACTCCCATAATCCATCCATTGGAGGTGTCCACACAGGAGGAATTGGGAGCAGTGAGTAAAAAGTTAAATTGAAAGTCGGGATTACAGCCTAACCCTACTACAGGTACACAATCCATTATCCGAAATGCTTGGGATCAGCTGGTTTTCCGAATACAGACTTTTTCGAATTTCAGAATAAGTGAGTTTGATGGTGAAATTTTTTTTTTAAATCTTACTGAAAAGCAGACACAATGTGAGTAAAATGGGCCTTGAAACAGAATAGAGACCTGCACATCACATCTGAGTGACACACATTGGAGTGGGTGTTGGCTTGGGTTAACTGTTTGCACACCAAACAACCTTGTTAAAGAGAAAAAAAAACTTCACAAAAAATCCTTCGAACTTTGGAGCTTTTCGGATTTTGGGATTTCGGATAAAGGGTTGTCTACCCATACTTGCGGATAGAGTCGGCAGAAAGAAAGTAGACTGAGGTATGGTTCGAGTTTGCAAAAGAGAGAGAGAAAAAAAGAATCAACTGTGACACCCAAGGAAGACCATGACTTGAACGGTTGGTGCATATCGTGGCTTAAAGTTTCCCTTTTTCCAGAATTTGGAGTTTGTCGTCTTCCAGTGGTGAAAGCGTATAGCCAAGACAAATAATTTGAATCATATCAACTAGATTGAAGGCAAAAAATAGGTAACGGAGTAGTAGCTCAGAAACACAAGTTGTTGTTTATGAAATAAAAACAATAGGCAAATCAATCATCAGAATAAGTTGAGAATTCCTATGAAGTTAGTTCATTGAATAAATAGAGGCAAGGAGGTAGCTTGGACTGGTAGAACATGCATTCTGTTCCTTGTCGAAACTTCAGGATACTTTCCACCCCTTCCACAAGCCCATTCACAGGAACGGTTGCCTGCTTCAGCAGCACAAACACTGTTTCAGAGTTGATCTGACATCATCAGTGCTCATCCTTAAGTTTGAAGATAGAAAGACATTTACAGAAAGCAAATGCACAGAAGCTACACAGCAGGGTAGGAATCAAATAGTTATATGGGGGGCTTAAACTGTCCTAATACAGTCTGGAACAGTACTACTAAGGGGCAGAAAGGCAAGAGTTTTTAGAAACAGAAAATAGGTGTAAGTCATTCAGCCCTTAGAGTCTGAGATTAATTATAATCATAGCTGATCATGGCTTTTCCATCTTTCCTATTTGAATTTTGCACCAGACAGAAATGAATAATTGTTGCAGTTCACCCATGTGCTCTTTGAATGTTTACCATTGCCTTCCCACTGTCATCCCTTTAAGTAATGTCCCCCCCCGACTCCCCCCAATCTATCATAGCCAACTTGTGCCTCATATAATGTAGTTTCTTTATTTAGATTTAGAATCAGCTCCAGAATCAACTACATCACTATGCGCCTTAAATAAAGAATTCTATCATATTATCATCGCTCATCCCAAAAGGCCTCACACAACCAGACTGCCAGTTAATCCTTTTTAGTCAATCTAGAATGGCCTGTTCTCAAGTGGTTTTCTAAACATATTGCCCAATAAACCATCCCATACACATTCTAGACACTCCTCCAGGACATTGTTCATTTGATTTGCCCACTTTATGGGGCGGCACGGTGGCTCCATGGTTAACACTGCTGCCTCACAGCGCCAGGGATCCGGGGTCAATTCCTGCCTCAGGCGACTGTGTGTGTGGAGTTTGCACGTTCTCCCAGTGTCTAAATTGCCCGTAGTGATAAGTGCATTAGTCAGGGATAAATATAGGGGGTAAGAGAATGGGTTTGGATGGGTTACTCTTCGGAGGGTCGGTGTGGACTTGTTGGGCCGAAGGGCCTATTTCCATACTGTAGGGAATCTAATCTAATCTATATCCAGATCAAAGTCAGCCATAATTACAAATGTTCCTTTATTGCATGCATGCCTAATTTCCTGTTTACTGTTATTCCCAAGATTAGTTTAGGTGTCGATACATTTTTTTTTATTCAATGTTTCTCAGTTGTAACTATACAGGTTCGACATTGCTGGTATTAATCTTTCCTCACTACTGCATTAATTTTCTCCTTAGCCAGCACTGCTACTCCACCTTTTCCTTTTAATCTGTCCTTCCACTCCTGGATGTTCAGTTCCTATCCTGGTCACCTTGTAGCCATGTCTCCATAACTCCATCTGAAACAAAACCTCTTAGATGAGTAAGCTGATTAAATTGATCTTGGAATCTTGATCATGGAGCAGTGTACCAAGGATTGGGGCTGATCTTTGAGGATCTAGGCAAGAAACTTTTCACTCAAAGGGTCATGAATCTTTGCAACTTGTTACTCCAAAAAGGTTGTGCTTTCTCCCATCTCGGAATATATTTAAGGTTTAGACAGATTTTAGCCTCTCAGAAAAGATAGGAATATTTAGGAAGTGGGCAGGAAAGTGGTGCTGATCAAACATGATCAGATTGAATCATGGAGAATGTTCAAGGAGCAGCAAGTTTTACTCTTCCTCTTAGAATCCCTACAGTGTGGAAGCAGGCTATTCAGTCCATTGAGTCTATGTCACCCCTCAGAAGAGCATTCCACCCAGACTCACCCCCCTACCCTATCCCTGTAACCTTGCATTTACCATGGCTAATCCAGATAGCCTGCACATCCCTGGACACTACTGGCAATTTAGTATGGCCAATCCAACTAACCTGCACATCTTTGGCCAGTGGGAGGAAACTGGAGCACCCGAAGGAAACCTGAGCAGACATGGGGAGAATGTGCAATTTCCACATAGACAGACAGTCACCTGAGGCTGGAATCAAAACTGGGTTCCTGGCACTGAGAGACAGCAGTGCCAAGCAGTGAGCGACCATGCCACCTGGCATTTATTCGATTTCGTTACCTGATTTTTCAACAGGTGACTATCTTATTCTCTTTCAAAACCCACAATTGAATTTACCTTCACCACCTTCCTGTGCAAAGCTTCCCAGATCCTAGGCATTTGATGTGGCAAAAAAAAACTTTCTAATTTCACCTCCAGTCTTTTGCCAATCACCACAAGTCTGTATCCTCTAGTACTCAAGCCAAAAAGGTAACAGTTTCTCTCTATCTACTTATCTAGGGATAGTTGAGCTACATGAATGATGGGCAATGACCAAATCCATCAAGGCAGAATCTCACTATCTTCCCTCGATGATCAACACCAATACCATCAACGAATGGCAAACATCTTGGAGGAATTAACATCAACCAAGAATTGAACTGGACTAGCCTTATAATTATCGCAGATACAAAAGCAGGTGAGAAGCTTGGAATTCTGTTGAGTACCTCACAGTACACATTGCTGTCACTGTGAGTAATATCTACAAGATGCTTCGTCAGCAACTCATCAAGCCACCTTCTAAATCCTTTATCGTCATTGCTTTGCAGGACAAATGCAAGCAGTGCTGCTCATATCCCACTGCTACTCATTCTCAAATTATGCACCAACCTGAACCTGAAGCTGTTGTTTCACTGTTACCGGGTCAAAGTCCTGGAACTCCCTTCCTCAAAGCACTGTGGGTGTACCTACACATGGACTATAGCTGTGCAAAGAGGCTCAACACCAGCTTCTCAAGGGCAGTTAGGGATGGGGCCAGCTAATGCCTACATCCTGTGAAATAAATACATTTAAAAAAACCCTCAATTCTGAACACCCTTACTGAATTTCCTCTCTGCTTTCTTTTTATTTAAAAAAATTCTCACCTTCTCCAAGCTGTTCTTGTAACTGAAGTCCCTCATCCCAAACAATTTCCATAAACTGTTTCTGCATCTGTCTAAAACCTTCACAGCTTCCTCAAGTGTGCTGCAGAAAATTGCACACAATACCAAGATGGGGTTCTATAAGAGTTCACCAAAATTTATTTGATTTAGTATTCTACGTCTCTATTAATAAGCCTAGAATCCCAAGTAGCTTTTGAACACTTTCTCAAATCATTGAAGTTGTCAGTGCAATTTGTGTACGTGTACCTACAGGTGCCTCTGCTCCCACATCCCTTGTAGTATCATACCCATTATTTATCTAACATTTCATTTCCTTGTTCTTTCTACCAAACATATGACTTCATTTCTGTATTAAATCTCACCTGCTACATGTCCACATATTTATGCAGTTCAGCTGGATCTTCTCAAACTAAACTATCTTCTTCAAAGTTGACAATCCTTATTTTTAAGTCAGCAGCTACAAAACATCAAAAATTGTATTCGGTCTGTCCAAGTACTGGTCGTTAAGACATCAAGAGTTATTGTGGCTCCAGCACTGACCCCTGGGGCACACCACTATTTACCTTCCTCCAGTGCAAAAAGGATGTAAAGATAAATACAGCAAATACAGGCCATTCACTTCAATTTCAGTGGTGGAAAACGTTTTGAGGCCCAATCTCACTTCTCACACTTTTAGCAAATTCATACCCATGTCACCACTGTACCTGTTATTTCTTGGGCCTCAACTTGCTGACAAGCTTATTACCAGGCACTCTGAATCAAACCTTCTTTTGGATGTCCATATCCACCATGTGGCACTGAGGTGTTATGGTAGTACTATTGCATCTCCAGATTTAAGTCCAACCTCAGAACTTGATGGTCAAGGAAGGGGTGTTTAGAATGTGGCTAAACAGGTTGAGGGTCAATTAGTGACCTCTTCTAACGCACACCAAAAAGAGCTTAAATTCTTGGTCATCCATGTGATGAGAAGCAATTGGAGTCACTACCATCACTATCCAGAGCTGTAGCCTACAACATGTATGATCAAATGTATGTTGCCACAGCAACCCAGACTGGGTGGGGCTTAGCTGGAATTTCACCACTGCAATCTCCCCTCTCAGTCACTCACCATTCTCTGTGCTGGAAATGTATCACAGCTTCTAGGTAAAAATCCTGGAACTTTTCACCTCCTCCCCCCCAAACAGCATCATGCATGTACATACAACAAATGGACTACAGTAGTTTGGAAGGACTGCATATTTTTACTTTTGTGTTTTTAAAAGCTGGGGATTGAAAGAAGAAAGGTTTAAAATATTAGGGTTAGAAAAAGTGCCTGCAGGTTTGAACGCAAGTAACTGGATATCCATGAAGGTCATATTATCACCTGTTTGAACAACCTGTAATTAAACTTTCAATTGCAACATGGAGGTGAGGGTGTGGCAACAAGAAGCAGATTGATAAAACACACCAGTCCACAAACCAATAAGACACCTTTTAGCCTGTTGAATAGCTTGGAGCTGTAAACGAATTAGGGAGGTAATTTGTACAGAGTGAGAGAAAGAGAGAACATAAGGGCCATGGAGATAATATGAGAGAGAGAGAGCGAGAGAGGGAGGGAGGGAGGGAGAGAGAGGGAGGGAGGGAGAGGGGGAGAGAGAGAGAGAGAGAGACAGAGACACATACACAAAGAGAAAGCACTATGTGCAGATTTTCTGAGGCCAGAAGCTCCCTGTTCTCTGCAGTCAAAAACACAGTTTAAATTTGAATTACTTTTCCTGCAGCACTTGCTGTAACTTTTGAATTGATTAATCAGTGACGTTTTTGAAGTGAATTAGCTACTCTGTACTACTTATAAACCAGTGGGAGCTTCGAGAAAGACAACCAAACACACAGAATCTGGCTAAATAAGGTTGAATAATCTCAACAATGAAATCAAGAAGCAAACACCAGTAAACTGATTCTCCAGCTTTTTTAAACATCATCAATAATCTAGTCTCCATATCTATTTGTAATGGGGTGTGTGCGTGTAAGGGGGAGTTTCAAACAGAATTAATTTGTAGTGGTGTTGTGTGCTAATGGTTTATATCTGTTTAATAAATAATCATTCACGTTTAATATAGAAACCTGGCCTCTGTTTTCTATTGACCATTGTTTGAAAGTCAGGTAAATTGGGATACTGTTAATACCTTTAAAAAAAATTAACATCTGGTATCACATCAGGAATAGAAGAGCTAGATTTACGGTGTACTAGCCTTAGCAGGTCACAACAAGTTAAAGGAGGCAACTCACCGCCTTCTCACGGGCAGCTAAGGATGGGTAATCAATGCTAGCTCAGCCAGCAAAGCCAACATCCCATTAATGAAATGAAAAAAAAATCCTCTGGCATTGCCCTTCTATCTGTGGAGGGTGGGAAAAGTATGGTCAACACCTTTGCCATGTTTGCCCTTCCTGTTAAAGGCATTGCCCAATGCATCCCTCAAAGTTGGTAAGTCACCAGGACTGAAGTACAGCAAATCTTTCCAATATCTCACCCAATTTTCTTTTCAGCCAGGACATCAACTACCTTATTGTTCACTATGACTTTCGCAGCATCTTAGAGTCATAGAGATGTACAGCATGGAAACAGACCCTTCAGTCCAACCAGCCCATGCCAACCAGATATCCCAACCCAATCTAGTCCCACCTGTCAGCACCTGGCCCATATCCCTCCAAACCCTTCCTAATCATATACCCATCCAAATGCCTCTTAAATGTTGCAATTGTACCAGCCTCCACCACTTCCTCTGGCAGCTCATTCCATATACCTACCACCCTGTGTGGAAAAGTTGCCCGTAGGTCTCCTTTATATCTTTCCCCACTCACCCTAAACCTATGCCCTCTAGTTCTGTACTCCCCGACCCCAGGGAAAAGACTTTGCCTATTTACCCTATCCATGCCCCTCATAATTTTGTAAACCATATAAGGTCACCCATCAGCATCCAATGCTCCAGGGAAAACAGCCCCAACCTGTTCAGCCTCTCCCTATAGCTCAAATCCTCCAACCCTGGCAACATCCTTGCAAGTCTTTTCTGAACCATTTCAAGTTACACAACATCTTTCCGATAGGAAGGAGACTAGAATTGCATGCATTTTCTGAACCATTTCAAGTTTCAAGTCTTCCAATGACAGGAAGACCAGAATTGCACACAGTATTCCACAAGTGGTCTAATCAATGACTTATACAGCTGCAACATGAGCTTCCAACCCCTATACTCAGCTCTGATCAATAGAATAAATCATACCAGATGCCGCCTTCATTATCCTATCCAATTATGACTCCATTTTCAAGGACCTATGAACTTGCACTCCAAGGTCTCTTTGTTCAGCAACACTCCCCAGGACCCTACCATTAAGTGTACAAGTCCTGTCCTGATTTGCCTT
>NC_057714.1:7457032-7468616 GCF_004010195.1 Chiloscyllium plagiosum | reverse complement strand
TGCCTCACAGCGCCAGAGACCCGGGTTCAATTCCCGCCTCAGGCGACTGACTGTGTGGAGTTTGCACGTTCTCCCCGTGTCTGCGTGGGTTTCCTCCGGGTGCTCCGGTTTCCTCCCACAGTCCAAAGATGTGCAGGGTCAGGTGAATTGGCCATACTAAATTGCCCATTGTGTTAGGCAAGGGGTAAATGTAGGGGTATGGGTGGGTTTCGCTTCGGCGGGTCGGTGTGGACTTGTTGGGCCGAAGGGCCTGTTTCCACACTGTAATGTAATGTAATGAATGTCTCATTGAAGTCCATATAGATCACATCTATCACTCTGCCCTCATCAATCTTCTTTGTTACTTCCTCAAAAAACTCAATCAAGTTTGTGAGACACGATTTCCCACGCACAAAGCCATGTTGACTATCCCTAATCAGTCCTTGTCTTTCCAAATACATGTACATCCTGTCCCTCAGGATTCCCTCCAACAGCTTGCCCACCACCGAGGTCAGGCTCACTGGTCTATAGTTCCTTGGCTTGTCCTTACACCCTTCTTAAACAGTGGCACCATGTTAGCCAACCTCCAGTCTTCCGGCACCTCACCTGTGACTACCGATGCTTCTTCTCTCATCCAGACAGATGTAAAGTCATTGCGTGCTTCAGACATAACCTTTGCCTTTATGAATAGATCCTTCCTTAGTTTCTAATTGGCCCCAACCCCTCCACTTACTATCCTTTCACTATTTATATGCTTATGGCAGATATTTGCATTCTCCTTTACACTGCCAGACTCTCATCATTGTTATCTCTCTAGTCTTCCTATATAGCCAGCCTGAACTCACTTCTACTCTTGCAGATAGTGAGGACTGCAAGATGTTGGAAATGTCAAGAGTCAATAAAGTGTGGAGCTGAAAAAAACATAGCAGGTCAAGCAGCATCAGTGGAATAGGAGAGTCAACCTTTTAGATGGGAACGTTCTAGACTCCCCTGCCCCTCTGATGCTGCCTCACATCTATTCTTTCCTTCTTAGAAGGATCCTGAAGGACTACCTACTTGGGTTCTTTTAGGTGGTGAAACAGTTAAATTCTGAATCCCCACACACAGAGCCGTGGAGAGAAACAGAGCTAATGTGGAGTCAATATGATTCTTCTTCATAACTTCATTGCACTCAGCAGGAAGCGCCAACATGATATCCACCAACTTAATATTTCTGTGCCCCTCACCCACTTTAACTGCCTTGCCTCTGGACTTTCTGTACTCCATTACCTCAAGTTGAATCCTCACGGTTATCGAATTTCCTGGCTCTGTTGTCATCTGATTAGAGTGGTGCTAGAAAAGCACAGCAGGTCAAGGAGCATCCGAGCAGCAGGAAAATCAACGTTTCAGGCAAAAGCCCTTCATCAGAAAGGACTTGACTCTGATCTCCAGCATCTGCAGTACTCACTTTCGCCCTCTGATGTCATCTGGCCTGTTTACCTCTACCTGGCAAAGGTGGGTGGCAACATTCAAACACTCAACATCCTCTTGATCCTGAACATCCACAGCTTCCCATCTCATATACCCCCAACCTACACAGGCCGCTTCTACCTTCTTGCCAAAATCCACAACCAGAGCTGTGTAAACAACAGTAATGCTCGATAACTGCTCTAAATTGTACCAGTTTACTCTATTGCAGATTGCAATAAATAAATCCCGTGTGCTTAGGCAGCAGTACAGTAAGATTGAACTTTTCCAAATGTTTGCAGAATTTGTCATCCATGGTCAAAAAAAAACACAAGACAGTATCAAGCTTAAAAGAAAAAGCATACAATTGCACAAAGAAAAAGGTATCAGATCAGACAATCAAACAGCATAAAATATAGCAAGGATTTATTAAAAGATAAGGACAGAAAATTAGATTATGACAAAAATAGCATCTAGAAATATAAAAGCAGACAGAAAGCATTTCTTTAAGTATTTTAAAAAGAATGAAAGACTATAACAAAGCATTTGACCAATAGAAAGAGTGTGCAGGGATTGAATAATTAAGAATAAGGAGATGGGGGAATGAATTGAACTGTATTGTCACTCTACAGAATAAAATTAATAATCAGAAATCAGAAATGGCAGGGACAAACTCAAAAATTACAAACAACCAGGTAAGTGATACTGAGAAAGTTGATGAATCTATGAGCTGACAAGTCCCTAAGTTCTAACAAACTTCATCCTAAAACTAGCTAGTGAGATGATTAATAAGTTGGTTCTTTCCAAAATTCCTAGATTCAGCAAAGACTGCTAAGAGATAGCAAAATGTAAGCTCATTTGTTCAAACAGAAAAGGAAATCTAAAGCAGGAGATTATATGCCAGTTAGAGTTGCAAGATCTATAACAGGCAAAATATTACATATTTGTAGTGATTGTAACTCAGCTGGACCTCAGAATACAAGTTCTCTGACTGAGGCTGTTAACCTGGTCCAATCAGAGACTCTTGGTTGACATATAAACAGGAATGTCAGACATCCTGTTCACTCATAGCTGGATCAGCGATAAGGATTCTCCCCTTGTAAATAAAGAGTGACTTGGTGATGGGATACCAGCCTCTGGAGAGTTATTTCACCATTAAAGATCGCAAGGCATTTAGAAATATTCAACACAATCAAGTAGAGTCAACATGGTTTTGTGAAAGTGAACTAATGTTTAACCAATTTGCTGGAGTTCTTGGAAGGAGCAAGGTGTTGTCGATAAAACGGTAGATATACTGCTCTTAAATATTCAGAGAGTACCACTAATGCTACTATGGGAAAATAGTCCCTTGGTGTGGTGATTAATATATTGGCATGAATAAAAGATTATTTCTCATTAGCTAGCCAGAGTAAACAGTCTTTTCCTGATTGGCAAACACAAGTGGAGTCCAACAGGGATCAGTGCTGGGGCTTTACTTTTTGCAGATTATAAAAACAATTTCGATGAAGGTATTGAGTGTACAGTTGTTAAATTTGGAATACAAAAGGTAGATAGGAAGATTATGAAGAGGATACAAGGAAGCTACAATGGGGATAGATCATGTGAGTCAAGGAACAATGAAAATTTATCACACGTAGTTCAGAAGTTTACAGACTAATCTTTGAAGAGGTCAACCAGCTGGATGCCAAGGAATAGGAGTTCCCTGCTTGGGGATGATGATCTGGCCCACTGGGAGCCCTGGCTGACATAAAACGGTTATCAGGGATACCGACATTCTGGTGCCTGATCCTGAGCCAGTACTGTAGTCAAGGACTGTTCATGTGTTAATAAAGAGTGACTTCGTGACAGATAGCAGCCTTGGTAGAGTTATTTCAATATCTGGAATGGGTGAGTTGTTTTGTGTGGAAAGGTTGAACAAATTAGGCATGTATCTTCTGGAGTTTAGAAGGGTTAGATCTGAACTGATCAAAACAAGATTCTGAGGGGGCTTGATAGGGTGGCTGCTTCCTCTTGTGAGAGAATCTAGAACTGGGGGTTCACCTTTCACAAATAAAGGGTTTGCCTACTTAAGACAGGCATAAGGCAATATTTGTTTCTCTCCAAGGGTCACAAGTCTTAGAATTCACTGTTGTAAATGATGGAGAAGATACAAGCAGAAGGGACCTGCCCCTCACCAAGTTTTGACATGTGGCGTGGCCCATTCCTGATGATGGTAGAAGCTTCCTGCACAAAGATGGCCTCCTCCCCCCAACAGCTCGTAGCTCACTTACGTTTCGTTGGCAGGATGACAGGGTGGAGGATATTAAATTTCACCTATAACTGGCCTGGGAGGAAAACATTATATGATTACAAACAGTAAAAGATCTGGGGAAAAAATGTTTTGAAACTGTGCAAGAACCATCCTTCACTCCATTTCTGAATATGATAGACGAAGTGAATTTATTCGGTGGGAATGGATAGGAGACTAAAATCCCACCAAGCCACCCACATGACTAACTGGAGTCTTCATAATGACTTATGAAGACAGGAAACACAGCGGTCAGCATTTAATACATTTCCAACACTTGTAGTGAGTGGTTAATAAGTGGGTCTTCACTAGCTTGTAAATTCAAAGGTGACCTACCTCCAGATAAACTCAAGGAGGATAACTTTTCCTCGGGATTGTTTTACACAATCTATATATGGAGGCAGTAAAAGGAGGAAAAGTCATGGGTATCTTTTGAGTTAGTGTTACTTTTGAGTGGCCAGTTGAAGCTGTGTAAAAAATACCTGCTTGAAGTTGTGCATTTTAAATAACTAATACTTTGGAGATGCCAGTGTTGGACTGGGTTGTACAAAGTTAAGAATCACACACCAGGTTGTAGTCCAACAGGTTTAATTGGAAGCACTAGCTTTTGAAATGCCGCTCGTTCATCAGGTGCTCCTGATGAAGGAGCGTCGCTCTGAAAGCTAGTGCTTCCAATTAAACCTGTTGGACTATAACCTGGTGGTGTGAGATTCTTAACTTAATACAATGTCAGCAGTTTTCCTCCTATTCAGTTCCACCTCACCAAGCTACACCTTTCAGCTTCCAATCAGCAGGTAGGGAGATCCAAAGATAGATTCTGTTCAGTAGGCATATTGATGCAATGATTGGCATCGTACAGGTCTGAGTCTATGTCCTATTTGCCATTTTACGACTGAAATCTACCAATTTCATGGAATGCCCTGACAAGAACTAAATGAGGGGAAAAGAACCTGAAAGTGCTGGAGAAATTCAGCTAACATGGTAGCATCTGTGGAGAGAAAGCAAGAGTTAACACTGAATCCAGTGACCCTTCCCTACAGGTGCTGCCAGATCTGCTGAGTTTCTCCCGTAATTTTTGTTCTGTTTCAGCACTTCTGAGTTTTCAGCAGCTTTAGTTTTTTTTCCCCCTCAAATGTCAAGTTCGGTCTTGGGTTCTGAAATTACAGAGTATGAGAAAGAAACACACTGCTTGCAATTGATTCATTTATCTACTTAAAAATGGAGATATTAATGTATTTACTGACAAATGAAATGCCTCTGAATAATTATAAATGGATTGGGTGCAAAAGTTTTGTCCATTGCACAGTATTATAGATGGTGTTTCAAACTCTCATCATTTAGTTGCCAAGTTAATGATATTTCAGCTCAGTTGATTTTTGAAAATGTTAATTTCATGTGCAAATTAAGTCTCTTCTCCAGTTGGTAAAAGATTGATAATAGTATCCAAGACTAAATATCTCTACATTTAGCAATGAATTTACCAATGAAAAATGTAGCTTTGTGGTGCAGCGGTAGAGTCTCCACTTCTTGGCCAGAATTCAAGTTTCACCTCCTCCATAGGTATGTTGTAACATGTAGAACACATTGATTAAAGTATTTACAAATGACAAAATACTGTTTATTGTTTTGAATTTTGGTTACAAATGTCCTGAGTGTATTGAGCGGAGTGATGATACCATCAAAGAATGGATATCCTTCAGTGAAGTTATATTAATTTTTCAAATTGCAGTCACAGCATAATTTTTGCTGCCTATTACAAGGTGTATTACAGTGTGATTTACAAAGCAAAAGATTTTTTACTGGGTAGCTTTAAATCCTTCAGTATTCAGCTGTCAAAGCTACAATATTTCTCACTTGAAATTAGAATGACTATTGCTCTGTGCTAAGTGGATTTTAACAGGTAAGAACAAAGTAATTTCCATCATGTTGACTCCAAAACAATATACATACTGTGAAAGTACAGTGATGTGCTTTGTCAATCTGCAGTTTCAACACCAAATAGAGATCACAATTTGCTGTTCCAGGGAGTTGATTTTAAAATGTAAATGGTAAAATATATTGACAATCCAATTAGTCTCCTCTGGCTAAACTCCTCTTTTATCTCAGTTACATTATGACAACTTAATAGATAGAAATGGCCTCACATCTGAGGCAGGGCCACAATAGCTAACCAACGACACCTTCAGATTTTAATTAAATGTAAATGTCTCCTTTTAGGTTTATCGCCAGTAAATACTACTGTATTAAAATTGCTGCTACAGTTGAAGAAATCTACTACAAAATGAACGCTGAACTGTTTTACTGTGCTGAAGCACTGTGGAGCTAATGTAAAAACTGCAAGTTTGGTATAATCAAATGGCATAAGGTTAATGCCATTTCGAAAATGTTTGTCATTTTGATTTTTTTAAAAAACATGTAATGCAATCCTATGACAGTCCTTCAGACAGTGTTAGGTCTTCGTCACTGATGCTGGGGTAAATCAGTTTCCATACCATGTTACAGATATTTGTCCCACCCATAGTCAGTTGTTAAATATTTGGATGAAAGCCAGTGGTTGGATTGAAGATAGAGAGCTCGGAGTAGTGCAGAAACTCAATATATTTGTTCAGTCACTGACAACTCTCCAAACTCTAAACACTGCCATTTATAACTAATAACCTTTTCAAAAAGAATTACTACACATCTGTTGGGCAAAAGGGTATAGATAATGGCCACTTTTGTACCGTCATATATGGAACGAAAAAAGTCAGAAGGGTTTCAAACAACTGTTTTCCAGTGTGTGCACACTTCAGTCAAACCATCACCTTTCCTGTTCAGGTTATTAGGAGCAGGAAGACTTAAGCAAAGAACTGAAGGTGTCCAGCCATCTGTATTCCAAACAAAATAAAAATTCCTCAAAAGTGTGAAAATGGCATTAAAAAGTGGTTTAAAAATCATACTTAATAATGTAACTTCAAAATATAGCCAATAATAATGGACGAAACATTATGCTAGGTGCTGAGAGTTAGCTTTGCAGTTGATTACTTTTAATTTACTCTATTTATTTGAAACAAAATCTTAAATCTCCATATACTAATTATAATTCTTCCGAAGGTATGTATGTTATGTACCTTTTGACAGTCGTTGCACTGGATATTGAAAACTTATTCTTGTGTTTAGATTGTCCAGAAAAGTGAAAAGCAGGTGAGGTTGCTTAGGGAACAAAAATTTAACCCAGGAAAGACAGCAACTCCTTATATTCAAAAATTTTTAATCTCACCCAATTTAAATACTTCCTAATACACATTAAAACCTTCCTCTAATGAATGCTTCTGCTTTCTGGTAAAATAAGGTAAAAATCAGGCATAAATACTGTGACTTAGAACTTTTAGGAGGTTATATTTAATTTCTGTAAGTACAGATTGACTATTAAACTGCTGTTTGTTGCAAATATATGTTGAGATTGTTGGACTAGGAATGCACTGTGCGGGATGGCATGGTCACTCAGTGATTAACAATGCTGCCTCACAGCCCAAGGGACCCAAGATTGATTCCACCCCTCGGGTGATGATGCAAACTCCACACAGACATTTTCCCCATGTCTGCATGGGTATGCTTCCTCCCACAGTCCAAAGATGTGCAGATTAGGTAGATTGGCCATGCTAAGTTGCAAGGTGGATTAGCCATGGGAAATGTGGGGTTACAGGGATAGGGTAGGGGAGGGGTGGAGCTGAGTGGGCTGCTCTTTGGAGGTTTGGTGTGGACTCGATGAGCTGAAATGTCATGCTTCTATACCACAAGGAATCTATGACTCTACGATTTGGAGTCTTCTATTCCCCCGCCCAATATGTAATGTCTAATGTTTATGTAACATTTGTAGGTAGAAAAGAGAAGATATTTTTGAGCCTGTTCAAAATAAAACTCAGCAGTGTCAAGGTGTTTCCATATGGAATAGAGATTAGATTAGATTACATTACATTACATTACATTACATCACATTACAGTGTGGAAACAGGCCCTTCGGCCCAACAAGTCCACACCGACCCGCCGAAGCGCAACCCACCCATACCCCTACATTTACCCCTTACCTAACACTACGGGCAATTTAGCGTGGCCAATTCACCTGACCTGCACATCTTTGGATTGTGGGAGGAAACTGGAGCACCCGGAGGAAACCCACGCAGACACGGGGAGAATGTGCAAACTCCACACAGTCAGTCGCCTGAGGCGGGAATTGAACCCGGGTCTCCGGCGCTGTGAGGCAGCAGTGCTAACCACTGTGCCACCGTGCCGAAAGCCACCTCATGAACCCTGAAATAGAGATTTCAAATTTTTACTGCCCAAGAATAATTAGAGTAGGAGTTCAGTTTTGCAGTTTATTGATTGGAGCAAAGTAGGTTGGGATTGAAATTCCCCCATAGAATTGTGGACCTTTTTGAGAAGCTCAAAAACAGAATCAAAATCAATAAACACATCAGCCAAATCTTTAGGTAATTTTAAAGGCGCAAGTTTTTAAAAAAAAACTTTGCTTAGCTTGCTAATAAGGGGTCAGTCTATAAGCTCTCTCAGTGAAGACATTTTTGCTGTCGCAGTTCGACATTTTGGGTGAACTTGTTACCATAACACGGTTGTTTGCTTCAATGCATAGTTTTGGCCTGAAACTCTACCTTCAGAAAGTAATTTCTGCTCACAGCTACCTTTTACTGTGAATTCTCTAATTTATACAAGTAGGCCTGACGCTGCATCATCATTCTCATTTTAGAACAGCTTAGGGGGTGTGCAAATAGAAAAGCTTCTCATCTGACTTTCCTCATCTATTGTTAATCCAGAGACATCCCAGCATCATGGAAGAAAAGTGACTGTTCTTAGCAAGTGAGTGGAACAGCCATACAACAACAAAAAAAATCTCCATAACTACAGCTTCTCTTGTTTTATTAATTTATTAACATTTGCCACCTTTCAGCACTGAATGATCAAATATTTGTGAAATGAAACTGACCTGGGGAAACAGTTCACCTATTTCAAAGTGTCTTGGATCAGCACCAATATTGTGTAATACAAAGAATTTCCAACAAACCTTGCCTTTGAAATGGTGCCAAAGGATTTATAAAAAGGTTTGTGATGTAATGTATTTTGTTTCTTTTAAAACCTGTACAAATATGGCCTAGATAGGTGTGACCATTGACGATATTTGGTCCTAAATTTACTTTTGAATGGGTCAGTTCTGCAATTGTATTCTGGGCATCATCAATTCTGCATATGTTGTCAAAATATGGGGATATTTGTTGCAATTATATGACTGACAACAATTGCCATAAAATGGCTGCTTAGTCAATGCATGGTTTTGGCCTGAAATTCTACCTTCAGAAAGTAATTTCTGCTCACAGCTACCTTTTACTGTGAATTCTCTCATTTATACAAGTAGGCCTGACGCTGCATCGTCATTCTTATTTTAGAACAGCTTAGGGGGTGTGCAAATAGAAAAACTTCTCTCTCGGTCTTTCCTCATCTATTGTTAATGCCAAGCTCAAGTTCTGGAATAGGAGAACCAGTTAGAAGGCAAAATACTCTTCACGCTAATCCAAACCATAACTCCAACCTCACAATGTCAACAGTGACAACAGCCACAAGAGTGAGTCTCCCAGAGTGAGATTGTGAGTAATTGCCAAATTAGGAGCATATTTTAATAAGGAACTATACTGATACAGTCAAAACAAAATTCACCTAAAAATTGTTACAACCAACAGAACAAAGTTTTGTGCTGTAACACCAGGAAGGGTGTGAAGATTAATCCAAAAGTGTGAAGGACCATGTATTTTGTAAAGTTTCTTATTAAAAAAAAAATTGGTTCATCCAATTCGATCCCAGTATGGTAACTCCTTCACACTGCTGTGTTTTATTTTGAACAGGCTCCCTAATATCTTCTCTCTTTTCTACTTACAAATGTTACATCAACATTAACATAAGACATTACACGGAAGTATAATAACACAAAACACAAGAGCTAGAGAGCGGTTTTAATAAACATTTTTAATGGTAGATTAGGAGGCAAAGGATAGGGGCATGGATTTCTCACATAACAAAAAAACGTAGATATGTTTCTTAAATACTGCAAAAGGACCACAATCATTTTACTGATGCAGACTGGGTGAGCCAATAGGAAAAATTCAAGTTGGACCGTTAATCAGCTGATAATGAGGATTGATTGTATGTTTAAGTGAACATTCCTTGGACTAGAGTGTAATTGTATTTAAAATTACAATGGGCTTAAAAGGACAATCTGCAGAAACTATTTGCTCTCATGTCAGGATGCAAAATGGGGTGGGGGAAAAGAGAGCATCATGCAAAATCCTAAACTTAGAGCTAGGCCACACCAGATTAAAAGTTAAGAAATATCTTTCTTAACTAGTAAAAGACTACAGGCTTTGCCTAAACTGAAATTTTCAAGATGGAAATGAAGTATATATTTTTTTTAATTTGAAAAGGGTGTCAAGGGACATTATCGTAATGTGGGAAGGGGAGTAAGTCATCAGCCATTCAAGCCTGCTGTGCCATTCAATGCAAGTAATAGCTAACAAGACCGAACATTCAAACTTTCTACCCATCCCATTCCATCCCATCCTCATAACTACTTACAACAATGGTAATTAAAAATATATCAGTTCCTTATCTCACACATACTTGGTGAGTGAGCTTCCACAGCCCTGTACTGGTTCACAACCATCGAGTAAAGAATTCTCTTCATCTCAGACCCAAATGGAAATCCCCTTATTTTTAAATTGTGGCACTTAGCTCTAAACTCCAAAACCTGGAGAAACATCTTGCCAGCAACTGCCCCGTTTCTCCCTTTCAATGTTGTGTCAATTTCAATGAGATCACATCTCATTCTTCCAAATTCTTTCCTAATGTGTCTCCAAAGATCAGTCCTGCCATTTGTGGAACAAGTCTGGTGACTTGTACTCCCTCGAAGGCAGTATCATTCTGGAGATAAAAGAAAAGCAAAACTACACACAATACTTTAGGTGTGGTCTAATCAATCACTCTCCTATACAACTGATGCAAGATTTCACTATTCATGGATTCTAATCCTCCTGCAATAAAGGCTAACATTCCATTAGCCTTCCTGATAGCACACTGCACCTGCATGTTAGTCTTCAGTGACATATCAAAAAGAATACCTAGGTCTCATTATACATCTACCTTTACCAATCTCTTGTCATTCAAGAAATACTTTGCACATCTGCTTCTCCTATCAAAAAGTGGATAACTCACATTTTTCCACATTATATTCCATTTAAAATGGTCTGATCCATTAAGCCTGTTGAAATCCTCCTGAAGCTTTGTTACATTTTCCCCACAACACGTTTTCCTACTTAACTTTGTATCATCAACAAATTTAGAATTCTAATATTTGGTCCCCATCTTCAAATTACCGATATAATGTTTGAACAATGGGGCCCCGAGTAGTGTGGCTCCTCACGAGTCATAGCCTGTTCAAAAGGAGTACAAACTTTAATGATTCAAGCAAACAGAAGGGAGAGAAACAAAATTAAAACAGAAATAACAAACCAACCTGATTCCCAGATTCATTGTTTCAGCAGTTCCAATCATGGCAATAGCTAGAAGCATGTTGTTACAGAGCTTTGCTGCCTGTGAACAGAATTCACAATGGATCCAAGTGGTAAACAAGTTCAAAGTAATGCATGCACTCAAATACCAGCAAAACTAATTATACATGTACTGCACAACAATGGTTCAAATGTTGTCAGCAGTTTAAAAAAAAGAGCTGAACTGGAAGAACCTTAGCCCAGTTACTCCAGAAACACCACTTCATTTTCAGATATAATCTCTCACTTGGGGATGGGCGGCACAGTGGTTAGCACTGCTGCCTCA